>NC_142769.1:45549268-45744268 GCF_988280905.1 Pimephales promelas | reverse complement strand
TTACATTCGCAGCCTGCTGACAGCAGTGTCTGTTCGTGTGTGTGTTAGAGAGAGCGCTCGTGAGCGGGAGATATTTTATACGAGGTTGAACTGGCCGTGTGACAAAGCGGGCATAAGATGGACACGAGCGCGAGCAATTGATCCATATATAATGTGCTCCGGATTATAAAGCTTGAGAAAAGGCCGGATTGAGAAAATTAAAGGCTTTTAAGTGCGCTTTATAGTGCGGAAAATACGAGTACTGCTCTCGCTTTTAGACCAGCACGCGACGTGTTTAATATAGACGCATATTAGCACCAGATTTTCTCTCAAATGTTTGCTTTCACTTTCTATATGGGGAGGCTGCACTTTAGACATAACCAATTCTGTTTATGTAAAAATTGTGTGTATTTAACAGTATTAGCATAATAAGACTTGAAAGATAACTTAGTCCAGCGCTGTTTGACAGGCTTCTAATGCCTGTGAGCGTCGGGGATATGCCGCGCGCTCAGGAAAGCGCACGTTAGAACAGCGCGTGAATTAAATGTTTAACCGGCAAGACTTATGCAAACAATGAACTTTTGTGAATTGCAGTGTCCCGTACCTATTCCTTAACATGTGATGTGTAGGCTACGTCGCGTTGTACAGATGAGAGGCGCCAGAACTGATAGAATGCACTGTAACACGATACTACTACTACCATATTTCTTCAAAAGCAGATCGTGGAGACATTTACTATTCGTGTTGTCGCACACCCCTAGAATAAACCATTTAACGATTAGTCGACTAGTCGTCGACTGTTATGCAAAACTAGTCGACTAGCAAAAATCAGTAGTTGTGAAACCCCTAGTATATACTATAGTGTATATATATATATATATATATATATATATATACAGTATATACACTGTAGTATATACTATAGTGTATATATATATTATACTATAGTGTGTATATATATGATATATATATATATATATATACTATAGTATATATATATATATATTATAGGGCCATCAAACCAATTATTGCTTCGAACATAAAAGTTTGTAAATATATATATATATATATATATATATATATATACATATATACGAACAAAATTTAGTTTAAATTAAATAAACACATATACATATATTAGCGCTGTCAAACCAATTAATCACGATTAATCCCCTCGAACAAAATTTTGTGTTATTATATATATATATATAATAACACAAAATTTTGTTCGAGGGGATTAATCGTGATTAATTGGTTTGACAGCGCTAATATATGTATATGTGTTTATTTAATTTAAACTAAATTTTGTTCGAGGTGATTAATCATGATTAATTGGTTTGACAGCACTAATATATGTATGTGTGTATGTAATTTATGTATATATGTATATATATACATTCATATACATAGATTATACACATTCACACATATTTACAAACTTTTATGTTTGTAAATATGTGTGAATGTGTATAATCTATGAGAGAGATTGAGACAGTGAAGACTGTAATGATGCTGAAAATTCAGCTTTTGCCATAATAAGAATACATTACATTTCAAAATATATTAAAATATAAAACAGTCATTTTAAATAATAGTGTAAGAATATTTCACAAAATTGCTGGTTTTATTGTATTTTTGATCAAATAAATGCAGCTTTGGTGACACTACTGTACGTATAATAACAAACTTTTGACCAGTAGTCTATGCATGTATGAACAATATATAATACATAATAATAAAATGTGTGACAGATTATCTAAATCCTCATTTGTTTAAACGTACTTTTCTTTCATTTGAGCAGGTAGAACTTCAGAAGAAGTTGTTAGAAGATATCTCCAGAAAGTCCGCAACCCACCTGAGGAGGTGACAAACATGACTGATATTTTTAATTATAATTAAGATATAATATATATCATTAGATTAACTAAACTGAATTAAACTAATTGTTTTCTTGTTCTCTTTCTATATGTATATTTCTTAGGACTGCACTATCTGTATGGAGTCTCTCTGTGGTCCATCTGGCTATAAAGGGCCAGGTGTCGGTGGCATATCTCGGGCAGAGTCTGTTGGTCGTCTGTCTCAGTGTGGACATCAGTACCACCTGCAGTGCCTGGTGGCCATGTACAACAACGGCAACAAAGACGGCAGCCTTCAGTGTCCCACCTGCAAAACCATCTACGGTGTTAAAACCGGCAACCAGCCACCGGGCAAGATGGAATACCACGTCATTCCTCACTCCCTTCCTGGACACCCTGACTGCAAAACCATCCGGATTATCTACAACATACCCCCTGGCATTCAGGTAAGAGTCACTCACTTACAAGTGAGCTCGTTAAAAACCCCTGCAGTGTCCAGAGCATCCATTCATATTGGCGTTTGTGCCACCTACATCGTATATTGCACTGCTGCAGTGTTATATAACTGCATGCATAGGTTATATAACTACAATGTAGGTCTAAACGGCTCGGTCTATGATTGTTTTAGGGCCCAGAGCATCCCAACCCTGGGAAACCCTTCACAGCTCGTGGATTTCCAAGACACTGCTACCTCCCTGACAGTGAGAAAGGCCGCCTGGTGAGTGTCCAGACATTCCCAAACGCAATCTCATTCATCTACTGCTATTAATTAAAGTGGACCTATTATGCTTTTTTTCAACTTGTTTTTGTGTGTGTATTGTTGATGTTTGAGCATGAAAGGTCTGTAAAGTTACCAAGTCATGCCAAGTCAAAGTTTCATGGCCCAGGAAGTCCAGAAGTATTTATCTTAAGTTTTAGAAAATATATATTTTTATTAAACTCATTAATAATTTAATTTTGTAAAACAATGTTATCAATGCACTACAAATAAACTGTATTATATTGTCATTAAAACTAATCTGGGATAGGCAACGTCGGTCCTGGAGTGCCGTTGTCCTGAAGAGTTTAGCTCCAACCCTAATCAAACACACCTGAACATGCTAATCAATGTCTTCAGGATTACTAAAGCCCTACTCCAATGGTAATTGTCTCTAATGTGGACGTCTGTAAAAAAAATCAATGTGCATGGCACCTCTTGCTTTCGGATGGTGATTTATTCACGTGGAAGAGCGAGTTCTGTGATCCTACATACCTGGGAACTCGTTGCATGATGGTCTGCTGTCCCAAAATAATGTCCTATTTATTATTTAGTTATATACTTATAGAAGCATATAGTTGAAATGGTTTTCTGACTTATTTTAATTAGCAAAAAATTAGTTAATGCAACCTCTTATTTACACGAGGTAAACATAAAGCTGCTTGGTTTATATTTTTAATGTATATAAATGTAGATAATACATATTTCAAAATTGTATTGCATGTATTGCTGCCACAATAATGGCCCATTTCAAATGTTTAGGTGCTTTTTTTTCTCTTTCTCCTTATTGTTCTTTTTTCTTTGAGTTTTCTTTGAGTCTTTCTTTCAGCATTTCAGTAATAAAAGTGTTCATCTGTAAAATGCATGCAAATTACAATGAAGCACAACAATTATCGTACGGTGCTCTGCAGTGGTCAAAAAGGATTTAAACTGTGAATTTTAAAGTGATCTCTTCTTGTAAATTCAGAGATGTGGATTCGGAAGGCAATTTCAATTATCACATGACCTTGGTGACCCAAAAAAAGTTGGGATTTTTATGCAGGTGGTTGGAGCAAAACACTGATATTCTGAATTCAGATGGCAATAAAATCACATACATTTTGAAAATACATTATGTCACCATGAGAAACGTCCGAAAAGGGCTTAAGGCTACAGGCAGGTGAGTTTTTTTTTTTTGCAGGGTTGGAGCTAAACTCTGCAGGACAGTGGCACTCCAGGACAAGCGTTTTCGATCCCTGTCCTAAATCCTTAGGGATTTCTTATCCTGTAATGCAGGGGGAATCAAACAGCAATGAAATGGTTAAAATGTAAACCATCAAAAGTATAAAATAGACTCACACACACAGAGGCAGAGTGAGATCAAAGGATACATTGGAGCCTGTTTACCAGTTAGTTTACAAAAAAGCCAAATCTAAACAGTCAGTGATAGAAAGTAGTATATATATATATATATACATACATACATACTACTTTCTGTCACTGACTGTATATATATACGCGCACAGCACACACGCACAAAAATGCAATGGGTAATAAAAAATAATTAATTATGTCTGAAATCACTGTTCTCAGCAACAAGACTTTTCTCAACTCCATTAAAAATAGGCCTTTGCTTCTATCAAGTGGTTGTACTATGTATTACATTTGATTTTCTTTCTTTATTTCAACCAGATAACACAAAATCTGCATATATTTAACTTGCCCATAATGCATTAATTATAAAAAAAATAATTAAGAAATTGTATGAAGCCCTTTGGAGCAGTAGTTAAATTCAGTGCTTGATTCAAATAATGATTCACACTTCCGGTTTCCCTTTTTTCGCCATAAATGTCTTGCCCCGCCACGGCCTAACCTTTCGTGATATAAAAAATTTGCTCGCAATTTAGCCTCCTCAATGTCTTGGCTTCATGCTGACTGAGTTTGATGGTGATCAGATGAATCGCCTAGGAGTTTATCAAATTCCAGAGCATGTGTTTTTCAAACAACCCATAATAGCTGACTTCCTGTTGGGTGAATCTTATGACTTAGAGTGTGAAAGTTATTTGGCGTGATGAGATCTATAAGTGTAGGAAAAATGGTTACTGTAGGTGAAAAGGGGTGCACTACAGAGCCCCTCAAATACAACCATATAGAAGGGTGCTTATAAGGCCCCATATAAACCTATTCTACTATTCAAAATTAAGACTTTGTAGAAGGGCATAATAGGTACTCTTTAATGTACATATTCCAATTCAACCTTAAATGTAAGGTTTTTCAGCTTTTATTCTAATCAATCCCTGCTCTTGAAGGTGCTGAAACTGCTGCTGGTTGCTTGGGACCGTCGGCTCATCTTTTCGGTGGGCACATCCAGCACTACAGGAGAGACGGATACGGTCATTTGGAACGAGGTGCATCACAAAACCGAGTTCGGCTCCAACCTGACCGGCCACGGTTACCCAGACTCCGGCCACCTTGACAACGTCCTGGAGGAGCTGAGGGCGCAAGGCATCACTGAGGAAGAGTGTCTGAGGGACTGAACATTCAAGTCGGACGACAAAGACTGGATGTTTTTTGTGTTAGTGTTGCCAAATCTGAATTCAATTCCCAGCTCTTGTTTCTCAGAATGCCTGAGACACTTTCGAAATCAAAAAACGAAAAACAAAACGAAGTTTAAGAACTCTGAAAGGTTTATAAGTCATCATCGCTCAACGTTTTTTGTTTTTTTTTTCAGTGACAATAATAGCCCTTCTACTGCTAAAGAAACTGTACGAGCCTGTCAGAAGTGGGACGGCCAGCTGCAAGAACTGTAGTTAACAAACAACATTGCACTGTGCCGTTATCTTTCACGGGACCCGTTAACGTCCTCCCCACAAAAACTCGATTTGTACAGTGCGATTTTGTCGCTAGTGGGTTGCAGACGTAGATGCCGGTGTCTTCTCCACCATATAATGTATTAGTTCTGTGAAGGATACGCAAAACAAAGGTACTTCTGTGCATGTAGTTGTATCATTTGGCACAGAGGCGATTACATCCTTGGTGCAACCGAGGCCGCCGCTCGTTGCCAACTTTGAAGCTCCAGTTGCAGTTTTAGATGCCGGAACGTGAATGTTTACTGCCCCATAGTGGCACTTGTTAGCATATACATTCCAGTAATTACCATGGTATTTATTTGACAACATAGTTTGAGATGTTTGCAGTATTTACATTAACCACTTATATTTGTACTTATTTTATTGTATCTCTTACATTATTTTATATTGTCGAAACGAGAAACCTGTTTTGTCATTCGTTTTGGGATGGGAACCAATCTCTTTCCAGGGACAGAGAGAGAGAGAGACATTCAACTGAAACTGCATCGTTAAATCAGTATTAAAGAAACGTTGAAACTGGCGGCCAATGGACGGACGACGCACAAATTTAGTGAAAATATTAACTTGTTTCTTTTGTGATTGAAGTTACTGTCGGAGAGTTCCAAACAGGGACTGTGTGAAACTGAGCCAAGCTCAATTATGGTGTTTTATTGTGACATCATCGGTTTAGGAACCAATAAGATTTAGATTCTCCAAAGCTGAAGGTGTTAGCCTTTTAAATGGCTACTAAGAGCAACTAACCTACCATGTTAATTCTGTTGAAGTTCAATCCTGTGGACAAACTGTCTCCGGTTGCCTTTCTGGTCGGTACTCTGTAGGTCTATGGTGGACCTGTTTACAAAGCTGTTGACGAAACGTCTGCATGTATGTACATGCAAATGTGTAAGCTTACATTTATAGTTGATGTGCTGTATGTATGTGTTTTATGTACACAATTATTTTTCCCCCTGCATCCAAAAGCATGTTGTGGAAGTAAATGAGTAATTATTTTTCTTGTATCATTTTTTTTTATATAATATACTTTAACTTTTTTCTTATAAGCTAATAGTTTTTTTTTTCCACTGTGAAGTTTTTAATTTCTTTTATTGCACTTGTATGATTTGATTTATTGTCCAGCCAAGTTCCTCATGATAGTTGCTATGGAGAAAAATGGAAATGGCATCGCTGCCAGGACAGAAAACTGTGAAGACAGAGAATGGAGCTAGGAGAACTAATGTTGCTGTATAATATAAAATGTACAAAACAACTCTTGCATATTAAATAGCTGCTGGAATACTGAATAAATATTAAAGGTACTCAAGAAAAGCAAATGCTGGTTTGGATTTATTTTCCTTTCAGTCTGGCTGCAGTTCTTGTTTTGTTATCTCAACCGAAATGTGAGCCTTTAACGTAGTTTACTAATGTCATTCTGGCACTAAATATCATACTCAGCAGGGGGCGATGTTTAACTAAAAGTTTTATAAACCAAAATCAAAATAACAGGCATGATATACACTCCTGGTGCAATTACCTTGTGGCTTATGACCGATCCAGTACCAATATATCTAAAATATCTTAATTATATTAATTTAATATGGACAATATAAACAATTATTTTGCATAGTTCTCGAAATGTCCAAAAAACCTGTATTACTACTAGACAAAACTGTTGGTAGTTTTTACACCAGTATTCTCAAAAAAGCCCAAAATATGCACTAGACAGAAACTATTAATATGGCAAAAGGGCTGCTCTCTCTCTCTGAATTAAAATTTGAACATCACACAAATTAACCGACCATCTGGTCCCTCTTAAGACCAGGTCATTTCCTCTACAGGCAGAAGATCCTGTCTGATAATTAATGCTCTTAATGTTCTACATTACATTACTCTGGATCAGATCAGATCAGATCAGATCGATCGAGCGATCTATCTATCTATCTATCTATCTATCTATCTATCTATCTATCTATCTATCTATCTATCTATCTATCTATCTATCTATCTATCTATCTATCTGTCTGTTGTTCTATTTATCTATCTGTCTGTCCATGTATCTGTCTCTATATATCATCTGTCTGTCTGTCTATATATCTATCGTCTGTCTATCTATCTATCTATCTATCTATCTATCTATCTATCTATCTATCTATCTATCTATCTATCCATCTTTATATCTGTTGATCTATTTATCTATCTGTCTGTCTATATATCTGTCTCTATCTATCATCTGTCTGTCTATTTATCTGTTTTTCTATCTGTCTGTCTGTCTAGCTAGTTAGCTAGCTAGCTACCATAGCTATCTATCTGTCTATATATTTATCGTTTATCTATCTATCTATCTATCTATCTATCTATCTATCTATCTATCTATCTATCTATCTATCTATCTATCTATCTATCTATCTATCTATCTATCTATCTATCTATCTGTTGTTCTATTTATCTATCCGTCTGTCCATGTATCTGTCTCTATATATCATGTCTGTCTATCTATATATCTATCTATCTATCTATCTATCTATCTATCTATCTATCTATCTATCTATCTATCTATCTATCTATCCATCTTTATATCTGTTGATCTATTTATCTATCTGTCTGTCTATATATCTGTCTCTATCTATCAGCTGTCTGTCTATTTATCTGTTTTTCTATCTGTCTGTCTGTCTAGCTAGTTAGCTAGCTAGCTACCATAGCTATCTATCTGTCTATATATTTATCGTTTATCTATCTATCTATCTATCTATCTATCTATCTATCTATCTATCTATCTATCTATCTATCTATCTATCTATCTATCTATCTATCTATCTATCTATCTATCTATCTATCTACCGTAGCTATCTATCTATCTATCTATCTATACAAATGTTCAAATAAATCAACATTATATCAACTATCGTCCAGCCCACTCAATAGTTACTTGCACAGAGAACAGTATAACATTTCTTGCATATTTTCTTATGCTCAGAAGAACACTGAATGAGATCTGTGCTCATCTCGGACTGGAATATCTCAAAACAGAGTGAAGTTGAATGTGAAGGTGATGCGTCTCTAGACAGATGGGTGAAGCTCATAATGTGGTTAACACTGAGTTAGCCATAAAGAAGCACTTGCACGTGTGTCAACTCAGCTGGTAATCTGTCAAAGAATGCACAAGATACACCCTCCCCCAATAGCACTACCCCCAATGTCCTATCCGAGACCCCCTGTTGTCCGTGATAGAGGACATAATCTGAAACACTCTAGAGGTCGGAGAGGGGGAAGTGTTTGGGGGCAAATGGACTGTGGTAAAAAGGGCACAGGGCCAGAGGAGTAATTACTTTAACCTAAACTAGTTTAAAGCAGTAACAAGCATGCAATATTTATGTGCATGTTTCCAAAACCTTTTTAGAGCCCTGCGACTGAGTTTAAAGCCAAATCAGTCTGTGTGACACGTAAACAACATCATTTTTGTTTCAATACATCAGTTATCCTGTAGTTTTAAAGGCATTATATTAGGTGCAAATGCACTTTCTCTGCAACATTAGTCGAGCTTCTTCTCTATTAAAAGCTTTTAAGCTCATAAACGCTCAGACTAAGTGGTCTGGGGATAGAGCTGTTGCCTTGGCAACAGCACACTCTGCCGTTTTCCAGTCCCCAGAGGAGTCGTATTTCACATGCAGATTTTCAGCCTGCCCGACCCACTTTTGTTGGCTTTCAGCTAAAAGCTTTTTGCTGCAGAGTGACAGAGACAAAAGAGTAGAGGAGAAGGGGAAGGGTTTGTCTAGAAGAGGAGGGCCTTAGCAGACTGTTGCCAGGGTAACTTGACATCATGCTGACGAACTTCCCTCTTTAAAAGCTTTTAAAGCGATTGCTCCAGCCCTCGAGGTGCCATTTTGAGGCCTCTTAACTAAGCATGGGGGGAAGGGCAGCAAAGGCCTGTCTCTAGCACACACAAGCACATGCTTGAGAAAGCAAAGTAAGGCCTGGAAAACAGACTGTTCAGGTTTAGGATTTAAGCTTGGTTTTCTCTCAGTGCAAAGATATTTAATCTGTTCATAAAATGGCCTCCGAGGACCTCTGCTTTAGTTACACTGTGCCGGGCTCAAGCGAGAAGCACAGGAGAGCTCGTAACTGGACGGATTCCGAGATGAAAGCTCTTGTGTACATTTGGGAAGAGTATGTGGCAGAGCTAAAGAAGGCTAAGCGCAATGCTAAGATCTACGAGACAATGGCTAAGCAACTTTATGACTTAACTGGCGAACAGCGACACAGGGAGGAGATTAAGATGAAGATTACCAACATGACTTTCCAATACAGGCAAGTACACTCTATCTCTCTATCTATCTATGAAAGGCTTTAAAAGACTTTTAAAAAATAATTTTCAATAATCTGGTTATCACTACAAGTGTCTACTCTTACAACTCAGTAAGCTGTAGACATTTTTAAATAAATTGACTATTAGATAAATGTTCAGATAAACTTACCCAGACAGCAAACTGACATTGAATCAACGTGGAAACGACGTCTCTCATGACATTGAAACAACGTTGATTTTGCTCATCGAATTAACGTTGAACCAACGTCAGACGCGGCATTCTTCAAAGCTAAATGAAAATCGAAAATTGGTTTGCTTTCATAACGTTGAAACAACGCGTTGATTTCAAGTTGATTTTCCGTTAGTTTTGAAAGAATGACGCGTCTGACATTGGTTCAACGTTAATTTGATGAGCAAAACAATGTCAGATCAACGTTGTTTCGATGTCATATTTCCACGTTGATTCAATGTCAGTCTGATATCTGGGTAGTTTAAGTAACACTTAAACTCAGTCTTCGCAAGTCTGCGTCACGCTGCCTTCACACTGGCAGTTGAAATCAGCTCCGTAATACGCAATACGTTCCCAACGGACGTCGTACTACACAGTGAAAAGCGTCGGACGCGGGTAGAACAAAAATGGCGGAGAGATTAAAGTTTGATTCTGTATGATCTCTCTGATGAGGGTTATGCTGCGTGAGGAAAGTTGCTCAGGACGTTGACATGTCAGGTCGGCTAAAAAATGTGATATAGTGGTCAATAGTTCAATGTCTACCTTCAATTTAATTGTATTAACTGCCCTTATAAACGTTAGAAAGTCATGAAAATAAAAAATGACATCACAAATTATCGTTATAAAATTAATATTTATTTTATTAAAAGTTAATAATTCAGGTTTGTTTATCAGTACCATAGCAACGCTCAACTTCCGCTGGAATTGTCGGATAGGAACCGTCCGTAGCTTTTCGCAAGAGTTCAAATTTTTGAACGCATCCGGATGACCAACGGACACGATTTTCTTCGCACCGCACTCGGTCGGACCCGTTTCGGACCCATTCGCATGCGGTCTGCGAATCTCCATAGGAAATGAATGACTTCCGGTCGTTTCGCAGCCGCATCGGAGCTGATTTCAACGGGCTCTATGCACGGCGTTATTTCCGGTGAAGCATTAGGGATGCTCGATAACTTCCGCCGATCATAGAGTCCAATGCAATACCGAGAATGTATATTGAATTTTATACTCCATAGTTATACTAATGAAACGTTAGTCACAAAAACAGATAAAACAGACACCCCTCGTTGTGTTTATGCTTCTTTTTAAAATTATATTAAATAAACATAACTATATATAAAATTACATCTAAACGTATGTACGTTTCGTTTCAAAGACGGGAGGACAGCAAATATTGAAGACTCTGCCATAATCCCGTTTTCTCCGGTTTTCCTCCGCTTTAATCTACACAACCGGAAATGGACGAGCATCCTTACGTCAAATGCGGAACTTATGCGTGCATATAGCCCACTGCCAGTGTGAAGGCGGCGTAGTCTTTCAAAGCGGACACCACTGGCTGCGACTGCGAGGATGGTTGCACGCGTTCGACGCATGCGCAGCGCACTACCAAGCGTTGATCACTCGTCTCTGCTGCGTGTGCGTGGACCAAAGAATCAAGCTACAAACAAACAAAAGAGGACTGTGGTGATGACGAAAATTACAAAGGACTTTCGGTTTTTAGAAAACATTTAGAGGACACAAACAAAATAGCGTACGCGTACCAGTTTTACGTCACGATCTACATATTGAATTCAAATAGCAACAAAGAACGTAACCAAACAGCCTAGACTAGAGACAATTAAAAACAAAAACAAAAACAAAACAATGTGAATCAAACCGAAATCACTTTATTGTGCCATCACAAATGTAGTGGTGGATACATTATTTTGTGTGCAGTTGTGCATTGCCAGATATTTGGCCAAATATAGGCTACAATATGTTCGCAATTATAATATAGCATATCCAAAAGCGTGACAGGTTAATGCTACATATTTTATTTTCTCTGTGTAGTTTGTTGCATGCTCAATTCGATTAGAGAGATGTAAAATATGACGCAGTTCATTTATATTTTATTCAGTTTATTAAAATTTAAGAATAGTTACTATTACACTGGCCATTTTATACAGAACTATTCAACTATTGTAGTACACTAAACAATCGGTGTTTACAACTGCATAATATAGCTTTTAAATGTAACCAATAGCCTCACAAATTCCCATCAAAAGTCACTATCATGGCTTATATCCAAACATCCATGTTTAGTCCAGAATAGTGTAGTAATAGGTAATAACCATAGGTAATAACTGACTTACCGTTTCTGATTCTTTCTCTTAAAGGGATACTCCACTTTTTTCGAAATAGGCTCATTTTACCACTCCCCCTGAGTTAAACAGTTGAGTTTTACCGTTTTCAAATCCATTCAACCGATTTTTTAAATATATATTTAGAAGAATATCAGTAACCAGACAGTTTCTGGTCTCATTGACTTCCATAGTAGGAAAAATATATACTATGGATTCGGAAGTCAATGAGACCAGAAACTGTCTGGTTACTGATATTCTTCTAAATATCAAAAAGTCGGCTAAATACATTCGAAAACGGTAAAAACCAAGTGTTTAACTCTGGGGGAGTGGTAAAATGAGCCTATTTCCAAAAAAGTGGAGTATCCCTTTAAGATACGACGCGTCACCAATCCGGAAGTCGGCCATTTTGGAGGCACAGAACATAAACAATGCCATTGAACTGAACGGACTCGCAAATTTGGCTGATTATTTCTGCTGAAAAATGGTCATGAAGCTCATCAGTCATGTAGCAAATGAAGCTTTGACTATGGCTAAGTTACATTTGTAAATGTATACACTGTCTCTCCAAATCCGATTGGAATTTGATCTAAAATGATGTCCTAACTCAAGGAAGAATTGCAGTAACGTTACAGGCGAGAGAAGCTAGCTCGTTCGGACCTTTACCACTTATTAACTTTGGTTTGTCAAAATATTGCGCTCTCTCCTGCTTGGTAAGTCCTTTTCTATTTGATTTCGCACCTACCACGGGTTTTTCTGTGTTTTTTACTGTAACAATGTGTTCAGTAGTAGTACATAAATACACAATAGTGCAATCCATGCTGTTGTTTACACCCGAGTGCCTCCATAATGGTTACCGTCCAGAATGTGACGTCGGTATATAAACATTTTTCACATTTTTGTTTAACTGAAGTTTGTCACTGCTTTGTTTGTCTTTTCATATCTGTATATTTTGTTTATTCATTGTACCCCTGACTGAAATGGTAATTCTTAAAATTCAATAAAAAAAGTGAGAAAAAAAAACGCTTATTCATATTAACAAAGTAGTAGCTTGATGACGCTGTGAATGAGTGTGGACTGTGGAGAAAGCTGTATTACTGTTACTACAAATGTTAGCCACGTGATAAAATAGTGTTGTCTGGTACAAACATGTTACTTGCAGTAAATTAACAAAACAAGAGATTTAAACAATAAGACTAACTGTTTTGAGCTATAACAATGATTAGTTTTCTGTCGATAAAGGTCTCCAAACAGTTGCTCGCCAGTATATTAAAGTCTTTGATGTTTCCATGGTTTGTAAGGAAGTAAAACCAGAAATCAAGGGTAAGGAGGATATGGCATAATTGACCATTCTCAAAGACCTGAAACCCCTTAGTTACTGTTGCTATGTCCGACAAGCTAGCTGCTCTCTCTCACACACACACCAAGTTCGCATGCAGTGAAAAATACATCGCGGACTGACAGACAGGACAGACCAGGTTACTTTTCGGATACTTTTGATATTAAACAAAGTCTCACCTTTCAAGTTTGGTCTTTTAAAAAAGAAAGAAATTTAAACAATAAATAGCGTTTTGTGACTCTTTAATGTGTAAAGTTCCGTCATACATTTTTTTGCTGTTCAAGAAGCCGTTTCACTCAGATATCTATGTCACAATAGGAAAGAAAAGACTATCGCAACTTTTGTTCGATTTTAAGTACTTTGCAAAACAATGGTTTAACATTCTTTTCTAACAGGAAGCTGAAGTACACAGCAAATGGTGGGAATGCTATACCTGACTGGCCATACTACAAATCCATTGAGAGGATCTTGTCAAAGGTACCAGAGCATGCCCATATGAGCCCACCAAGCCTCTCGACGTCTGGCCCCTCCACCTCCCAAATCGAGTCTTCTGTGCCCCCGTCAGCTCCCCCAAGTGGGTTTCTACCAGAGTACACTGGTTCCTCAGAGGAGAGAGACATCAACGACGAGGATGAAGTCCTAACAGACAACTCTGGAAGTTCTTTTGAAACAAGGTAACATGTTTGATCAGATCACAGATTCATTTCCGAATCATAATCATGGCACTATAACTGCATGTCTGTCCATCTTCAGGTCACAACCACGTAAGAGGCGGAGGCTGTCAAGTGTGTCACTGCGGCGAAAGAAGCTGCGTGTCATGGATGCAATGCTGCAGGAACAACGCAGGATAAGCCATGCCGTTGAGGAGGCATGTCACGAAGTCCGCCGCGTCATGCATCAGCAAAACTTCCTGCAGGTGCAGAGCCTCCAGCTTCAGGAGAGAATGATGAACCTCTTGGAGAAGATGATTCCTGCTCAGCCTGCCCCTTCCTGGCCCATCCCACCAGTCCCAAAGAGTTTAGGAACACACACACCTGAGTGACACGACCTCAGATACGGAATAAGGACCTTTTTTTTGCCTTTGCAGAGGAGGCGTTGCTATACTAAATATAAAAACTATAACCAACTAGTTAGCGGTACATTTTAGACCTGTTTAAGTGCTTTTAAGTCTTCTACAATGAATATGATATTCAAAAATGTGGACAGATGTATATGGAAGCTTGTTTCCGCCAATGAATCAAAAAAAAAATAAAATAATAATAATAATTGCGACTTTTTGTCTCACAATTGCGAGATATGAAGTAGGAATTGGTAGAAATAAGTCACAGTTGTGTGTTGTAAAGTCAGAATTGTGAGATATAAAGTCAGAATTGCGTGATACAAAGTCAGAATTGTGTGATATGAAGTCAGAATTGCGTGATATAAAGTCGCATCTCGCAATTCTGCCTTAATGACACAAAATTGCGAGTTTATATGTCGAAATTCTGACTTCTTTTCTCAGAATTGCGAGATATAAACTTGCAATTGCAAAGAATAACTTTTTTCCCCTTTAGAATATTTTATATCTTACAATTCTGACTTTACAACACGCAATTCTGACTTTATATCTTGCAATTCTGACTTTATAACACGCAATTGCGACTTTATATCATGCAATTCTGACTTTATATCTCGCAATCCTGACTATATCTCGCAATTGCGACTTTATATCTCGCAATTCTGAGAAATAAAGTCAGAATTGTGAGATAAAAAGTCGCAATTACCTTTTTTATTTTTCATTCTGTGGCGGAAACAAGCTTCCATAGATGTAGCCTAAGCTACCCAAGCAGATTTGTGAAGAAATTACTGTTTATCCACACCTTATTCAAACTATCTGACTCAAAATGTATTTCTTCATTAATAAATTAATAAATGTTGATTTATGTTGGAATAAACATTCACACAGACACACACATATATTATCTGCCAAATCAAAGTCTGAGTTTAGAGTAGCATACCATACACCTGCATTATGTATGTTACTTTTTAAGAACCTGTCACATGCATTTTAAACTAGGCTAGATTTTTTTAAAACCTACTTTTTAAATCATCTTGGATGTCCTTGTTTTGTCGCTTTACCTTATACACTCCTAAAAGTGGTCAGATAGATTGAACCTGACTGGCACCCAAACATTATAATGGTTAATGCACCACCACATGCTCTTGAATTCATCTTCTTAATGTGAAGACAAGATAGATAATCCTTTCTGCTGTGCTCCAAATAGAGCATGTAACATTACGTTATGCAAACGGAGAACAAATATAAATTTCAACAACACCTCCCTTTTTCGTCTGTGATGAATTGACCTGTCAGGCGTTCATAAAAGGTCCCTGTTGATAAGAGGAAAGGCGTTAGTGCTCAGTGGCTTGGGTGTGGTACCACGAATAGAAGAAACTAATATTTAAAAAATCCACTTCAACTGGTCAAATAACCGTATATCAGGAAGATTTCACCGCCTGAATGCAACTTTGACCTCGCCGTTTGTAATCTTGCCATAGTTTACATGAAATAACGCTGTGTGTAATACTTATGTCAATGTATGCTATTGAATATATGTACGTTAATTCCTATCATCAAATTAATCGTATTAAATGAATTTACTGACGAGCAGCGCACCAGTATATAATATATTACAAGTAGACCGCAAACACTACTACAGTAAAAGCAAAAACTGACTGCGTGCGTGCATGGGTTTTCCAACTGCCAATGAGATCGCCGCAAATGTTTGAATATCAGACATGATTGACGTGTCTGTTGACCAATGAGAAAGCTGATATCATTTTGCAAACGTTACGGTGCCATAGCGACAAGAGAATGACGCTTTGTATTCCCAACAATAGTGAATGGCAGTGGTTTAAGTCAGTCGCGCGAACGGAGTTCCGAAATAAACGAAGAAAAACATTGGTATTAAAAACAGGTAAGCCCGGTGCAAACATTTGTTTTTAACAGATATGTTACTTAAACGTTAGGTGAAAGAGGTGCGCTTGAAACCCAAGTTTGTTTACTCTTACCGTGAATGAAAAGTGTTTGGCAATGAAGTTACGTTACACCAGAGAGCTGTATCGACTGAGTATGCTTAACCTTATACGTTAACTTATCTGTCTGTTCTTTTATAAAAGTGTCATTCACGTTTTTCATTCTCATTTCGGCAAATATATGAAAAAAGTACGATTAAAGCAACTTAATGTTTACTGGTTTACTGAAGTCTTGCGTTATTACAGATATAAAAAAGAAAAACAATGGATAGGCCCTATTTATAAACTATGTTTTATGTAATAAAATATACCATACATTAAAAAAATATTTGTAAATGAGTCTAAATAAAAAACACACACATGCAGTCTCAATACGAGTAGATAATTGTTCAAAATAATTGAATAGCAAGACACACACACACACACACACACACACACACACACACATATATATATATATATATATATATATATATGTATGTAAAGAGTTAATGAAAGGTGAAAAATCTTTGATATTCCTGTCATACCATATAAAATTATATTACAGATCATATAAAATTATATTACAGATTATATATTATATAATCTGTAATATAATTTTATATGGTATGACAGGAATATCAAAGATTTTTCACCTTTCATTAACTCTTTACAGTTTACCCTCCAAATAATAAAAATACAAGGAAACAGATGTGTTAAAAATAGTCTCCCTTTAGGCCACTCTTTTAAGTCTGCTGTTCTTGTTGTACATATATTGTTGTACTGTACATATATATTGTGTTTCTTATAACTATATTGTGTATATTGTGTAATATTGTGTTTCATTGACAAGTCTCGTCTGTGCTAACCTCAGTCACATTACTCCCCTCAGGTCTGACCCTTAGCAGTGCTCCAAGATGATTTTTCATGGTTGGAATTGGATCTGAAAGAAACTGATATACCTGTACAAAGTGCTAATATTGTGAATTTCATCACCGAAATGAGAGTTCTGAAGCCAGCTGAGTCGACAATGAGACTTTTGGACCGTCCCACCAGCCCGGCGGTTCGCAGGGTGGAGATGGAGCGTGGCAGAGCTGGCTACGGATTTACAATTGCCGGCCAAGCACCATGTGTTCTGCAAGGAATAATAAAAGGAAGTCCGGCGTACAGTGTCGGACTGCGACCTGGGGACCGCATCTTGCGTGTGAATGATACAGATGTGTCTGAGGCATCACATGAGGTTGTGGTGAAGCTAATCGGTACGTCATTACGGTCACTGTGTTTGCTGGTCACATCTGTTGACAGGCCGCCCATGGCCTCCTGCTCCAGTGACGAGGAGCTGGGTTGTCAGAGTAAGAGTAAACTACCATGGCTCAATCCTGGAAAAAAGGACCCCTTCCCTGCTAATCTCAACAGCATGGACATGAGGGAGCCAATGCTTCAGTCAGTTGGAAGTTTTGACACCGTCTTTGAGATTTCCGATCAGGGCACCGCCCATCAAGACAAGCAGAAAAAACAAAGACCTTTGTCTGAGCCAGATATGTCTTATTGGTTGCAGCAGCATAGATCCAAAAGCCACATTGATAGTCTCTCACAGGATGACGCATCTCGAGTCGTGAGCGAGGATTCTGTGTTTTCAGACCTTCAGAGTCAGAATGACTTTGTATCCGATTCCAGCATCCTAAACGTTTCAATGATTGTGGGATACATCAACTCCATGGAACTGGAGCTAGAAACGTCACAATCTGAGGAGGAGGCGTTGCAAGCCATTCGTGAATGCATCAGTCAGATTGGTATTGAGCAGAAGACCCATTCATTGGTCATGATGAGGGTCAAATGCAGCTGCATTCAGCTTTGTGATGACCGAGACATCGTTCTGGCATCTTACCCAGCGGAAAACCTGGCACTTTGCATCATTTGCACGGAAGACAGCAGGTTCTTTGGCCTTGTTTCGGTTGATTCGACCAAAAATATTGACGTTGGGACACAGACGAGCACCCTGAAGGCATTATGCCATGTCTTTTTCATTGATCCAGAGCTTTACAACCACCAGGAGCACCAAAGTATCATGAGACACTTTGGTATGCCCTGCACTCCTGATCCAGACACTCAAGGATGTTTGGAGTTTCCTCAAACTCCACACTCGATTTCACACTTTGTGTCCGTTCTCTATACTGACATTGGAGACTATATTGAAAAACTGAGAGTGAAACTCGAGAGCGAAAATCCAGACGAACAAAATCCACGGAACAGCGGCAGCGACAGTGGGATCGGAATTGCTTCTCCAGAGGATAGAGACAGTCTGACTGGCCAGTGGAGCTTCACATCTCCAAACATTCCCAATCCACCACCATATTATTCCCAACACAGGAACAGCGCACTCCTCAAACCAGAATGCAGGTGCCTTTTGTCTGAACCGCTAACAGGAGCTGCTCAACCTGCGACTCAATCAAGTGTCACGGCCAAGGTGGATGGTTCAGCTTTTACTCCTCTTCCTCTTAATATGCAAGCCAACTTGCCACCTAAACAGAGAACCAGTCAACGCAGACCGTCCATTGGCTTAAAAGCTCGCTGGCAGAAGTCTCGTCCTAACAGCATGGAATGCTTGTTGGATAGGGACAACGATGAGCCCAAAAGTAAAGGTAGCTTCCTGCCGCCTGCTATGGAACAAATTCCAACTCTCAGATACAAACCGCTAGAAGATCTCAAACATCTTCAGAGAATGAACTTCACCCCGGAGCTTGAGCTGACGACCAGGTTCTTCAGTAGCGCAGCCAAGCATAAGGACGGGGAAAACAAGGTCAGAAAGAGAATCTCTGATGACTTCATCTTTGAATGTGTTTTATTATTACACTGTATAAAAAAACTAAAGAGCGATTTGCCTGGTCGTTGATAGGTGGTCGTTTAATTTGCATAAACCTTAACCCTAAAACCATATTCTGGACAAATATGGGCAAAATAGTTTTGATTTATTTAAAAAAAAAAAAATACTTCCCTTGATCTGAGCGGTACAAGACTTGGCTTCTTTTCCAAAGTTTGCCTCCTGAACACACACATTTTTTTTGACTCAATTCTACAATGTTAATGGGTGAAAAAAAACAAAAAACTTCTTAATCTTTTATTTGGGTCAAAAATGGGCACCCATAAAAAATGAATGGGAAAAACTGTAATTTAGAGCATTCTAAAATAAGCCAAAATAAGACACCAGGTGACAGCAAAGTCACTTCGTCTTTAGGTTTTAGCTCTAATAACTTATTGGAATGATATTTTAATGTAGTTAAAAAACAAAACATGAAAATAAGCATAATTTACATAGAAAATATGGTACGTTTTGAAGTAAATAAATTCAAAAATACGCCCAAAATAAAAGAAAACACCATAAATGGATAGACAAAACTTTATCGAAGACAGTGATATAACATTTATAATAAATAAAAATTAGGATCACACCTGAGTCCACAATTGTGAATGCAAAAAAGTGAATACGGTTTGAGGACTACGTATGAATGAATCTTAAAAATAGCATTAACCTTAAAGGATTAGTTCACACAAAAATGAAACATCTGTTATTAATCACTCACCCTCATGTTGTTACAAACCTTCGGAACACAAATGAAGATCTTTTTAATGAAATCTGAGCCTATACCATATAAAGCGATCGTGTCTCTTCATAAAATTTGGACTAAACCGCAGATATGGATTGTTTTTACAAACTGTTTTAGTCAGCTCTCAGATTTCATCAAAAGGATTTTCATTTGTGTTCTGAAGATGGTTGAATATCTAGTGTTTGGAACAACATGAGGTAATGTGGGTGAACTATCCCTTTAAGTATTGTAATAGTGATCCTTGTGATACACTAAAATAACTTTACAATTACAACAATTGTAATAACCTTTCTACTGATTGCCCACAATTGTTTTTTACTTTTCTATTATTTTTTCTTCTCTCAAGTAGTTCATAGCTCTGTTAGGAGAATCGAACTAGACAATCTTTGCTGTCTGCCCATCAGTGGTGGATTTATTGACACCATGCTAAGTTAGAGGGCTTAATACAATGGCTCAAGGAACAGATGGTGCTGCAAGTAACAGGCACAGCAGATGGAGCTATTGGGTTGATTAGTGCAGTTCAATATGATTAATCCGGATGGATCAGCTTTAGCTTTATTAACAATGTCGGGAGTCACCTAGCAACAGTTTGTCAGTCACGTAAAGGAACAGAGGAAAATGATGTCCTTCCTTTCACTGAGATGATTTATTGCTGGGTCATCTGTCTCTCTCTGACATGTTTAATCCTTCTGAGTTCATTTTAGTTGGAAATTTTTAGATGAAACACAAGAGTATTCATATATAAATTAAGTTAAACATTTGATTTAACCTGTTAACTGTCACCCCCCTTTTTTTGAATAGACATGAAAATGCACATTTCGAACATAAATGGTTGTAATTCAAGAATGCTTTGGAATATAGACATATGATTGGTCTTGTTTTAAAGAAGACATTTGGCAGATTTTTGTAGAAGTGAAATAAATTAAGAAAGTGAAACAGAAAAAAAGTTATAGAAGTTTGAGTTTATGGAAATGTACAATGTAAAAATATGAATTATTCATATTTTACATAAAATATATATTTTCAAAACCTGGGCTACTCTAAAATGTCAGAAAGATCAAAGCCAAAAATCTGAACAAGTTGTGTTTCAAATTTTAGGTTGATATCTCAAAAAATGAGATTTCAGTAAGATTTTGTTTGAGCGCAGTACCAAACTTTTTCACTAGGGCACAATCAGACTCCATTACTGCCCATATAAGGGCGCCTGCATTTCCATTCGTGTTTTGAGTGATATGAACCATTATTTTCACAATTTTCATACAATTTCTGAAGTAGAGATCCTATTCAGAAGTAGCATGGGAAGTTTGGCAGATTTTGATATGAATTGAACCTCTAAGAAACACATACAAAGAACACGCATGTAAGTCATAGCTAGCTGACACGTCACAAATGGTGAATTTATTATTTTTTTCATGATATTTCAAACTTTTCAGACCTTTTTTTTCCAAAATAATTGAATGGATTCTATCTTTTGAACTTTTGGCATGAAAACAAACTGAGGTATCTACCATTTTTTCATGATTTTTCATGTTTACTGCTATTTTAAAATAAAGGTCTGAACACGCCTTATGAGTATGAAAATATTCTTGTTTTATATTGATAAATTATGGCTCCTCTGTAATATATTTTGAAAATCAGTCACCAAAAATGGAAACTAGAGATTGTAAGCTTTCAAATGATATATAGTTTGTCAATATTATTTAAGGTATTTACTAAGATATTATTGTTTTAAAAATATAGTGGCAAACGTCCCACCTGTGGGACGGTGACAGTTAAGTGGTTAATAATTTGCATAATAACGTTTTAAAGGTGCAATGTGCAATATTTCTGAGGATCTACTGAAACAGTGATTGAGCAATTCCTCAATGATAATCGTTTAAAATCAAGAAATCAATATTTTTTGATCCAGCCTATTCACATTTGCATTTCACTTTTATGAAACTCTGAATTGTAATTAACTCTAGTTAATGTTTGTCCTCTCAGGGATCTTTATTTTGGGCACTCACAAGGGGACGCTCCTCTGTTCGAAAACCAACAGGTCCAGCTAAACGACTCAGTCTGGCTCATTCACTTAATGACCTTGAGGTAAGTTTTAGCAGTTTATGCCTTGCTAAGATGCCCACATCACACTGTAATATCATAGTTTTGTATTTGCTGCAGTAGTGATGCATGAAAACAGAGATACAGGTGTGTCTTGTTTTGTTTTTAGTTACATAGGCTGGTCAGTCAGTCTGTTTTTAATTCCTGCTTTAAAAAAACTCTGAATACGCATAGTATTCTTTGTAATGCTCCATTATTCTAAAGCACAATCATGTTTTTTTCTGTTTTCAATAGACAAGGATAATCATGAAACTATTATATAACACTTGGCACACTGCATGACAGTGATGGTACCATTAGTATCCTCTCTCAAATGTAAAGAACCCTTTCTGGGCCGACTGAAATCACACATTACTTTGAGTTTCAACCCTTACTACATTATTATCATGCAGCAGCTTTGTGTGATGAACAAAGCCTTAAATTTGTATCTTCCCATCTGTCACTACCTTAATTGTATTATTTAATTTAAAGGGTCCAGTGGAAAGCAAAAATTTTAGGAATAATACAATTTCAGTCTGTTTGTCAAATAAAGCTATCATATGGGCTTAGAAAACTAGGAAAAAAAAATATTGAAATAAGGCCACCAAAATATTGAAATATTTTGAAATATTATTATAATTTAAAATAACTGGTTTCTGTTTAAATATATTTTAAAATGTAATTTGTTCCTGTGATGCAAAGCTGAATTTTCAACATAATTTCTATAGTCTTCAGTGTCACATGATCTTTCAAAAATCATTCTAATATGCCGATTTTCTGTTTAAGAACCATTTATCAGTGTTATTCTTTGATGAATAGACGGTTCAAAAGAATGACTTTTATTTTAAATATTTTTTTAACATCATAAAATATCTTTACTGTCACTTTTGATCAATTTCATGCTTCCTTGTAGAATAAAAGCCTTTATTGTTATTATTATTTTTATCTTACTAACCCCAAAGTTTTGAACTTTAGTCAAATGCACTACTTCTGTGGTGCCATTTGGTGTTTTTCTCATTTGTTTGTCGAAAATAACAACATACCAGTTTGGAATGACTAAAGGGTGAGCAAATGATGGCCATTTTTGTTTTTTGGGGGAGCTGTTGCGAGGTTGAATACTATGTACTCAGTAGACAGACTGATGAGTACATTTCATACCTTTTCATACCTGTCGCCTTGCTTTTGGCTTGCTCAGTTGGGGTTATTTAGTGTTTAGCAATATTATTGATCTGTGTTGTACTACTTTCATGTTACAGTATCACTGTGAAGCTGCTTTGATACAATCTGTATTGTGAAAAGCGCTATATAAATAAATGTGACTTGACTTGACTTGACTTCAATATTATTTTGTGTGCACTAATGAGTCATGTGAAGTTTTAACTGGTACATTTCTTGAGGATTGAAGCTGGAATAGGTTTGTCACCTCTCCAAGTGTGGAATCTGAGAGGAGTAGGATTTCCCTTTGGCTTTTCCTGGAACTTGAGGCAGACTTTTTCACGGACCTAATGCCCCTCTGGTGGTCAGGCAGACTGGAAAGTGTGGTTATGAGAACATCAGTCACTCTGTTGCTCACCAGGAGAACAAGAGCGAGAGGGAGGGGATGTGAAATGGAGAGGCTTGTTTGGTTGGAAAATGCTTGGTCTAAGCATGTTTTTTTGTTGCTAGATAACATCTAAATGAAAGGCCATTCAGTTCATTTCAGCAATGTACTCAGCAGTTTTGTGCTAAACTAAAGGAGCTGCAACAAACTCCTGTTTTTTAATGTCAGAAAATGTGTTTTTTACATAGTCGAAATATCAAAACATTGACAGTGACCATATGATTGCAGTTTCATTTTTTTTCTCTTGTTCAATCTAATTTCAGTCATTGATGGATTGTAACTTTGCTTCAGCAATCTCTTCTGTACACTTATAGAATGCAAATTCAGTGTTTGATGCAACTCTCAGTCAGATCTGTACCTGATATCAGCAAAGGAGGAAGTACTCCACCTTACACTTGTCTGTTTTATAAAGTAAATGTGAGTTTGGACAGCGTCCACTCCTCAGACAGCATTTCTCTTAGCACTAATGCCTAAATTGGATTTCAGCAATCCCATAAGATCATTAGAAATCACAATGTTCGGCATGGATCTAATAAAGTTGGGTATGCATGTAGACGGTATGATGATGACACCTATTGAATCGGCTTGAAGTAAGTTAGTATAGAAGAATTAAACGTCATCAGCATGCGCTGGTGGTAAACAAATAAAGTAAGATGAATCGCACTTTTCCAATTGTGGTTTTTATCTGCACTGAAAAAAAAAGAGGGAAGTGAAAGAGGAGAATATGGCGGTGGTCATCATGGCTAGGGAAAAGAGGCCAACTTGGCATGCCATATTGGAAAAGGAGCTTGAGGTACAGTAGGTTTAAGTTAGCGGCATGTTGCGTTGATCAATATGCCAATTCATGTTGCATTTTTTTATTAGTTAGTCAATAGTCAATAATTGGTTAGTTAGTCACTGTGAGATGATCATGCTAAGTTTCTGACACCCAGAAAGTTATCAGAGTCTATCTTTGGTCGCGTGACAATGGCCGTCTTTGAACTTCTCTCCCTGTACAACGTAGGACCAGCGTTTTGGACGACCACAGAAATCGCCAAGATTGGTCATCTTTCGTCTGGGACAGCCCAAAATCATACAATGTGCACCGGGCATAAGACTGAGCCAGGCATCTTGATTAAGCTGTAGAGCATTTTGGCAGCTCTAGTCTTGATGCTGCTTCCAGTACACGACAGCATACTGTATAAAATACTGTTACTGCCTCTATTGACTGATAAAGTGTGTTGTAGAGTCCTGCGAAAACAAAGGGTTTGTGTTGTAACCCAGTATGTGAAACTCTATCGCTATATGCTTTTCTGTAGCTCAATCTGCTTGCAACGCCAAGGTCATGGGTTTGATTCCCAGGGAAAGCAAACCACTGATAAGAATGTTTAAAAAAAAAAGTGTTGAAATGCAATGAAAGTCGCTTTGGATAAATGCGTCTACCAAATGCATGAATGAAAATGTATTGCGTCTCACATAAAGACTCTGGAAAGATGATCCTGTCTCACTTAGGAAAAGGAAGGTTCAATATTGGAACACTGGAACTACAATTTTCCTTATCAGTCACTCATATAGGTGGAACTATATTCTTTAAGCTATTTATCTGTTAATAGCTTTTTGGAAGAGAAATGGTCAGAAATCAGTCCTGGATGGATTTTCTGCCAAAAAATTCTTCCATCATAGATATGATACAAACTTACAGCTATTGTAAATCCCCATTCCTCGGGAAATAAATCTACCATGTGCTATAAAACTATCACCAGCAACTACATACAATTGTGTAGCATCTGATAATAGTTTTTATGATAAAGTCCTAACTGGTACCATTCAATTGTCCATCCTCCGCTCTATGCTAAGTAGTATGCACGGGTGTCCGATCCTGCTCCTGAAGAGCCACTGTCCTGCAGAGTTCAGCTCCAACCCCAATTAAACACACCTAATGTCTAGAAACTCCCAGGCAGCTGTTTTGAGGCAAGTTGGAGCTAAACTCTGCAGGACAGTGACCCCCCCCAGGACCGAGTTTGGACACCCCTGATGTGAGACATCCAAGGGATCAAAGTTTCTTTAGCCCCTGCTGGTAGATGCTGTAACTACCCTCAATCCCCCCCCAATTTCAAAGCAGCTTTACAGAGAAAAATATAATTTAAGGTAACAGAGATTGGTTTGGTTTTATAGCGGTTTTAATGGTTTGGTTTTATATGTGATAACATTGTTGCTCAATTAATGCACTCATTACATAATAGTGAGTCTATATGGTAATTTATATTAAGAATTTTTTTTCTTTGTTTGTACCTGACGCACAGGGGCGTAGCAATCATTTCAAAAGTGAGGGGGAAAGAATGTCAAGCATTATACCTTTTTTTTTACTATAGCATACTGCATTTATATTGAATGGTAACACATTACAATAAGGTTCCATTAGTTATCTATCTATCTATCTATCTATCTATCTATCTATCTATCTATCTATCTATCTATCTATGTATCTATGTATCTATGTATCTATCCATCTATCCATCTATCCATCCATCCATCCATCCATCCATCCATCCATCCATCCATCCATCCATCCATCCATCCATCCATCCATCCATCCATCCATCCATCCATCCATCCATCCATCCATCTATCTATCTATCTATCTATCTATCTATCTGTTTTACTTAACCAAAACTGTCTTTCATATTGAAAACATTCAAACTTCATGCTTTTAAAACTTCTTCAAACTTTCTGGTTAGGCTTTTTAAAGAAAACTTAACGTTTGTCTACAAACTTTTTTAATCAAATTGTAAAGTGTTACCTTATTATATGGTAAACATCATGTACACATGTTACAAGTACAACACTGCATGATTCAAGCTTTTTTTAAAAGCCAGTCTATTACTTTTCACCTGTGAACTTTCTTTTTTTTTTTGAGTGTCATCCTCTTTCTGACCTGACAACCCTAGGCTCCCTGTTTCTTGATCAATCTTGACAACACAGAAGAAGAAAAAAAACATTAAATTAGTGCAATAATATTATTGAACCCTATAAATTGCATACTGCATTTATATTGAATGGTAACACTTTACAATAAGGTTTCATTAGTTATCTATCTATCCATCCATCCATCCATCCATCCATCCATCCATCCGTCCATCCGTCCATCTGTCTATCTGTCTGTCTGTCTGTCTGTCTTACTTAACCAAAACTGTCATTCATATTGAAAACATTCAAACTTCATGCTTTTAAAACTTCTTCAAACTTTCTGGTTAGGCTTTTTAAAGAAAACTTAACGTTTGTCTACAAACTTTTTAATCTAATTGTAAAGTGTTACCTTATTATATGGTAAACATCATGTACACATGTTACAAGTCAAGTGCAACGCTGCATGATTCAAGCAAATAAGTTAGATAATGGCAGAAAATTAGGCAAAGTCATTCATCAATGACAATGAGCAACAAAATTCGGATACCACATTACAACTTACAGTTCTTGACTTTTAGGTTAGGGTGGGTTAGTTTACATTTTATAAAATGTGGGGGGGACACGTCCCCCGCGTCCCCCGCGTAATCTACGCCCTTGCTGACGCAACACTCTAAACAAAATTTATTTATTTTTTTTTATCCAAGGAAATTTATTTTAGCATGTTGCGTACCAGTTTTAAGGTACGTTTACATGTACTGTTGTTCAGTAAATGTTTAAAATCCAGTCATTTCAAATTAGAAATCCATGCAATTATGAATTTTGCGTGAGGGTGAAAGATTTCCCCATGCAGATTTGGAAATGGGTTGATGCAGATTTGCCCCATTGACCAACAGAAAGCTGCTTGGTTTGAAAGTGACTTCTGCGTGAACTTTGCTTTTTACATCGCTACACTTTTGATGATAGAGAATACAACTTTTTTGCCAATTGAAAATGTCACATTTCGTTAATGTGACTGCACCTTTACTGACAGTTTAGAGGGTTGCGTCAGCGACCGATGCAGATCCACTAATGGAATCGCAAAGGTTTGCGAAAGTCATGCTCCATAATGTGACAAAAAAGTTGAGAAAGTTCAAATTTAGAAACCTTTTCTGCAGCCCACTATTAACTAATGAGAATCTCTGAAAGGAGTGTCTAGTTATACTCTTAGTAATTCAATTCAATTTACTGTATTCCTGCTTGATTTCCAACTGACCCGACTCTTTACACACCCACACAACTCATCTGGAAGTTCCTGTCTGTCAAACAATTTATCAGAGCTTTCCCCATAGGTCATTAGAACTCCTCAGAAAACATTACGCAAGTGAAAAAGACAACACGCCTCAAATTTTAAACTTAAACATTTTGAGTTTGTTCTCAAATGAACATGACATGAAAGTTGTTTTCGGTAGGTCTAAGAGAGTGAGGATTTATTGCTAGCGGAGTTAGTGGGAGGAGGAATCCGTCTGAAGCGCAGAGTGAAAGGAGACGGGAGGAGGGAAAGTCAGACAGTCTGAATGCAGGGAAAGAGCTGGAACTCAGAACTGGAAGATAGACACATTCACTTCAGCTTCATCCTGTGAACACACAGAGCGTGCGGCTGAATGGACATGCTTGTTTACACTGGGTGTCTACAGGAGCCCTGAGGACTAATAATACTTACGAATGGAGCCAACATTGACTCTTCACTCTACTGTAAGTTCCCTCCTGAAGTCACTGCATCTGTTCTGGATAGGACTCTATGCATACGGATTGTTTATGAATATATTTAGAATAGATATTTGTTCGAAATTCAAGTGTTTCATTTGTGCGTGTGGTCTTGCATTGGAATGTTTTGGTCAATGTTGGAGTAACTCCCTGAAATGTTTGGTGAAATCGTTATACTTCGTAAACTTTAGGTAAACCATACTTGAAAGTTGAAACAGATGACATCAATGCAGGATTTCTCAGCTGGACTTTCCTCTTGTTCCTCTGGGTTGGTCTTCTACACTGAAACTGCTATGTTAAATATAGCCTTAAGCGCCGCGGTCTGTCAACACTTCTCCAAGTGTATTCACTTTCACGCTCTTTGGTAATACCTATGTAAAATACCATTGCTTTACTTGTTGTTCTTTCTTTAATTTTTATGTGTTTACCGGTACTAGATATAACAATTATCCATGAGGTCACCATCATGACTTACTGTAACATTCAAAGATGCACTCCCAGATGAGGCAAAACATGTCCTATCCTTTGAAACAAGTCTGCACTTGGTATTCATTCTTCTTGGATGATTTGCTAGTATTTGTCCTTTTTCCATGTGGTTTGACAGCATTTCTGATTCTTTGAGCAAAGGCCACCTGTTCTGCTAAAGGGCGATGTTTTCTCTCTCTAGATGCGTGTCCTCCCTGTGCTCCCAGGTCTGGTAACCCAAAACCACAGCCTATGTGATTATTCCTCTGTCCAACAGAAATGTTTCCTTTGACCTGATTTCGCTTGAAATGGCCGTTCACACCAAGGATGAAAACTATAAAGATAACTATAACTGTAAAGTTTAAATAATCTTTCTAATCCTATGCGAATAGGGAAAACCGGTTGAAATTAGATTAAAATGCATTTTAATTTAGATCAAGTCGAGTGGTTTTTATTGTCATCTCCTTCCTGTGTGGATATATAATAAAAAGCATTTGGTCTATATACATGACATTACAAGTTGGATAGTGTTTGTTAATATATTAATAATAGAGCTGTCAAACGATCAATCGCATCCAAACTAAAAGTTTGTGTTTACATAATGGGTGCACTGTGTATAATTATTTTGTATATAAATACACACACATGCTTGTATATTTAAGAAAAAAATATTATTTAAATTATATAAAAATCTATATACATGAAAATATTTCTTACATATATACAAGCATGTGTGTGTGTATTTATATACATATATTATGTAAACACAAACTTTTATTTTGGATAACCGTGATTAATCGTTTAACAGCCCTAATTAATAATAATTTATTTACTAATTAAAGTCATCCTGTGGACCTTTTGGAAGTTTAATGTGGGTCCCTGATTGAGAAGCACTGCTCAGATAGACATTGCGATGAATAAATAGTGAGTTTAGGCACGTGCATGGAAAAAATGATTATTTTCTGTGTGAAATGAACACCAAGGCCAGCACCCTGATCGCTTCCACCTGCATTCACTGTGTCCACCTGCTGCTCTACAGACTTCTCCTTCACCCACGAGCTGGTGCATGTGACAATAACACAGTCTACACCGAAAATGTCCATAGTTGCATTGTGTCTGGTGTAGACAGGGTGTAACACAATAAAGAATCACATGAAAGCTTTTGAGGAGTGTCTGGCTCAAATGGACATGCACCATTGTTGCTCATTGGTAACTAATTGTTTTAAGACAATTCAGATGAAAGAAGCTCTGCTCTGGTTCTGGTTAAAGGTTTGGTTTTGTTTGACTTTGATGTGGGTTGAACACAGATTTTCTTATGCTTGCCTTGCATTTCTTTTTGTTGTTGTTTTGGACGCAGCCAGGAGGCTAATTTTCTCTCTTTAGCTCAGCTCTGTTTTTCCTGTTTGAGCCATTTAGCAGTAATTTACAGCAGCTTATTACCCCTCATTATTAACATTTTCAAATCAGCACTTTATAAAAGTAACCTTAGAGCTACCTCTGCTGACATGGACCATGAGTTTTAATATTGTGCATAGCTCCCCTGTAAGACAGCAAAAAATACAAAAAAAAACAAAAAACATTAATATATTGTTTTAAAATAGATATTTGTTCCTTGATTGAAATTTAAGTTTAATTGATCTTAGAATCCAGCATACCTAAATATGGAACCCCTTTAACATGCTGTCTAGATAGGCAGCTCACTATTTTTCCTTTATTCCCATGCCTGCCTCGGTCATATAACAGGTCGTCTCCTTCCAATACTCGACGACTGCTTTGAAAGCAGTTGGTGGGTATACACTTGGTCACAGGGAACTATATTTGTCAGGAAAGAGATCTACCCGCATATAATTATGAGTGTTAGGTTTCAGTTTGAAAGACCGCTGGTTCGGTACAAAGAGAGGGAGGAAGGAGGGAACGTTTGAAAGTGTTTTTGGGTGGGGTCATGGGTTAAGCTTAGATGATGATGGACGCTTTTCCTCCAGGACTTGCACTTAAACAAAGGAGCGGAGAGATGTTTATCCTGTGCAAATCACAGATGCAAATGTGGCACTGTGTAAATATTTTCAGATTTGACAGAAACAAAGAAACCAATTGTGTCTTCCTGATGCGATCTGACTGGGACTTCATGCACGCTTTCTTAATGTTAGGATTACAAGGATGGCAATGCAATGCACAACTTGGCACTGCTCAACGTTTTGTAATCTTCAAAGGCATCTTTATGTTTTTGTTGCTGGAGCAATCATGTGTTTGTTTCCGTCTCTTATTTACTCTTACATGACGTGAATCAGTTAGCAGGGCTAAAGAGGCAACTATGTAGAAGTGGGCGTTGATTTTCTTCTTCAAAGACGGTCTTTCCTATGATGTAATAATGTGACAATATCTGAAATGAGTGGTTTTCTGAGCTTGGTTTCAATAAAAGCTGCATTTGGACTAACAAGGAAGTTTTGAGTTCTAAAACGTACAGGATGTTTTTATAGTACAATGACCTTCGGGGTGTTTTCACACCTGAAAGTCTGAACCAAAGTTCATGTTTTGATACATTTTATACTTTCAGAAAGTTTTGGTTTGGTTTCACACTGCAATAATGCGAAAAAATAGAACTTTACGTGACATACTTACGTCCTGTCGCCATCATCTATCTTGACATTGATTGGTTTAGTAAATGGACGTGCGTCTGACGTCAGCGTGTTGTCAATTCGCCGGGTAACTTTGACAACATGAACGAACAGACGCATATCGTTGCAACTATATTATTGTTACGGCATAATTAGCTGCAGCACCAACTATACAATAGATCAAATTCGGCAAATGAACGTCCTCGTAGTGAGAACATTTTATCGTCGCTGACAGGAAAAGAGGAGAAGATTGCAAGTTGACTTCTCATTATGTCATCAGACGATACTTCAATTAAAAAACCTCATCTCCTCATCTCCCCATGTGCTACACGGCTCATTTCTCCTGCCACCTTCTGTTTTTTCGGCTTTTTGGGAACCACCAGAACTTCCTGTAAAAGGTCTGAAAGTCCGAACCACACAGAAATGCTTTCACACCAGAAACGAACCAAATCTTTGTTCAGTTTGATCCGGTCTTTTCGTCAGACCAAATTTCATCTGTTCCGGGGGAGGTTTCACACCTATAATTTTGATTCGGACCAAACTGAGGCCCCGTTTACACAAAGGGAAAACGCAGATATTTCCCTGCGGTTTGGCCTCTCATTTATACCAAAACCCGTTTTTTATCACAGAAAACGAATATTTCTAAAAACTCCGGCGAAAGTGGAGATTTCTGAAAACGCCGTTTATGTGTTGTCGTGTCAACTGGGAGAAACGACGTTTTAGGTTCTCTCTTGTCGATTCTGAGGATTCTGATTGGCTTGCATGGCTTTATCCTTCTCCCTACACTGCCGCCCATAGGTTTGGCATAGATATGATGGCGCTCGACGGCGTATTTATGCGGGTGTGTGCGCGATGTTATTATTGAAAATGGAGAGTTTCTCTAAATATTCGTTTCGCTTTGTGTAAACGTAGCCTGAAAAGTCCGAAAGTCTGGACCAAACAAGGTAGGTGTGAAAGGGCCCTTAGATATCAAAAGCTGACTGTTACACAGGATTCACTTTCACTAATTCAGTTTCAATAAAAACAGTTTTAGAAATTTTAACACCATTCACCCAGCCCATATTAGATGCTGCATAAAAGCGTAAATAAAAAGGAGAAGGATGCTGTAACTATAGATCTCAGGTTAGATACTGTACTGTATTGTAGTGCTTTGTATTGTTGTTAGTTCTGTCCAGAGGCCAAACATTCCGACACTCAGTCCTCCGGTTGTGACCTCTTAAGTGAATGTGGTATTATTTACACATGGAGATTGGAGACGATCCAGTCATTGTTCCTCATCAGATCCAGGTCAATGTGATTTTTGCATTTTGTCCTGATAATTACAAGGACGTTCTTCCACAGGCAAATGTATTCAAAGTCAGCGGTTAAGATATTGCTTTGGTTCGTTTTATGGTTGGGAAGAAAATACATGGCCTTGGTAAGCAATATTTTGTGGTTTCCATTTTGCGTCTGGTTTTGATTTTCATTCTTCACTGTAATTATGTTGTTTCATTGAGATGTCACTGCTTCTGATTAGGTGAATGGCAAACCAATGGCAATTTTTCTGGACTTATAAACCAATGAATACTGGCAGTTAGTATAATGAACACTTGAAGTAGACACATTTTGAGCAAACCATCTTATCAGGCTTTCCCTTCCTACGTCGGGCTCAAAGGAAGTCTCCTCTGAGGTCTCTGATGTTATTTTCAGGCAGTTTGTTGTCTGCCAGAGATAAGCGGAAGAGATTTGTTTTTACTCCTTGAAAATGGGTCTACAATTCAGAATAGAATTTGCTCTGGGCCACAGCTTAAACCAAACATAAAAATAATTTCAGCTGAAGTAGGAGTGTGTGAAGTCATCGGTCAGTTTATAAAGTCAGATCAAGCCTGCTCACCCAACAGAACGGATACTTCCTTAATCTGGAGCCACTGACTGAGAATAAGCGGAAACTAATATTGTAAATCTACTGCCCTCTTTATCTCTCCCTCATACATACACACCCAACCCGCATACACACATTCATGAGCTCACAGTGTATTCTCACTTTAGAAACTTACACACCAGCCCAGCCTGTATAGGGCTGGCAAACTCTATTTTTTCCTACCACAGAATCCCGAAATACAGTTGAGAGTTGGTTTGAAACCAAAATGAAAAGCATATAATATAAATAACAAAATAGCATATAATATAATCACCCTTCCCTGGCAGCTTCAGTCTGGGAAAGGCCCACCCATCATGCCTAGTGCTAAGAGAAATAAAAATGTCAAAATTTATCCATTAGCACTCCTTTAAGTTATCATGAAAATGTTTATTGACCAAGATTTAATCAACGATAATAAAGACAATATGCAAAAAAGGCAATAGGGGCTTTCTCACCGTGTAGTAAGCCACCAGGACAGTCCCCTGAGAACAAAATTGTCCCCAAGCCCCATTTTCGTGGTTGAATTCTCACCGCCAGTAGGAACTGTGCAGTGACGTAAGCCGGCCGTCAGCGACGTCATGTAAGCGTGGCATTTAACAATGTCAACAGCTTCGTAGCATAAAGGTTGAGAAGGGCTTCGGCGTCAGTCCATCTATCGCTGTTTTCCATGTTCATAGAGTAAGTATATGTGAACTGTGTGTTTACATCCGTGTTTGTTTCCGTGGTGTTTCGTATGGCATGTGTTCCATGCGGCCAATCAACGTACACTTACATCACTGGTAGTTTCAATTGTGCTGGGTTAGACCCACCTCTGAAGTAAGAGCTAATTTAGTCCCCCTAAAAAAGGCATTTCTATAACTAAAATCTTGCACTTCTTATAGTTTTAGGAACTATGAAAACATTCCTCTGGTGCAAAAACCCCTATTGATATCTCACAAATACATGGTGCATTTGAATTCATTCTTTCCACATTTTTCTTCTTAAACATGCATCGTTAATATATGACATTGTTGTTTTTTTATATATTTTTTTTTTTTCACATTTTCATCATGTTTGAATAAGAATAGTAGCCTTATGATTTTACCATAGACTGTAAAGATTATACACTTAATTTTAATGCTTTATTTCAGAAACTTACATGTTAACAATATTTAATTTTTTTTATAGTGAAACATTTTTTTTTATATATTTCTATCATATTTTTTTATTGTTTTTTATTTTTCATTATTATTGAGTCTTATTATTTTAATAATTATCACTTTAATTTGAATTTCATAAACAAAAAATGAACAAATTAAAAACAATATTTTAGTCAATACTTTTACAATGGACCGGAATTAATCATCAAATAACAAACTATTGACTTATTTTAAAGGAGTAGTTCACTTTTGAAATACTTTTGCTGATAATTTACTCACCCCCATGTCATCCAAGATGTCCATGTCTTTCTTTCTTCAGTCGAAAAGAAATTAAGGTTTTTGATGAAAACGTTCCAGCATTTTTCTCCATATAATGGACTTCAATGGTAACCAAACGGTTCAAGGTCCAAAAGACTGTTCAAAGGGCTTTAAATGATTCCAGACGATGAATAAGGGTCTTATCAAGCGAAACGATCGCTCATTTCAAAAAGATCTTTTTCCGAGTCAATTCGTTCATTTGATGACTCGGAAAAATGACTCGGAAAAAGATGACTCGGAAAAAGATTCGAACAGGAGTTCGAACAGGAGAGTCACAAACGTGCTTCACAGAACAGAGTAAGGCGAACATTTGAGCTTATAAAACTTAAACTTTGTTATTTAATTATTAAATGATTGATCGTTTCGCTTGATAAGACCATTATTCATTGTCTGGAATCGTTTAAAGCCCTTTGAACAGTTTGCAGTTTGCACTGAAACTGTCTTTTGGACCTTGATCTGTTTGGTTCCCACTGAAGTGCATTATATGGAGAAAAATCCTGGAATGTTTTCATCAAAAACCTTAATTTCTTTTTGACCAAAGAAAGAAAGACATGGATATCTTGGTTGACATGGGGGTGAGTAAATTATCAGCAAAAGTTTTTTTTTTCAAAAGTGAACTACTCCTTTAAGTGACATTCTTTGTTTAAAGAATGGAAATGAATTAAACCAAAAAAAACCCCCAAAAAACAAACGTGAAGACAGGGAATATGTTGATCTCAGAGCTGATCAGTTACAGTTTGAGGAAGTATCAGTCGTATAAATTGTGTGTGACAGGTTAGTTATGACGACTACAGTAGAAGAATTCAGTTAGTCTGTAGCGTATTGTCATATGTTGGGGGCCGACTGAACGTGTACCAACAAGACTTTTTGAGTCGCTATCTGATCCTGGGTGGAGATCTTCAGGTATTCATACAAACAGTGCACACAATCAACCAAACATGCAGTTGCAGTAATGAACCCAAAATCACAGACAAAGAAAAGAAGCCTTCTGACTATGAGTCTCATTAGGAGACTTTCTTTCAGGAAAAAGCGCCCCCCAAGAGCGGTAAGTTTGCGCTACAGTCTTTTTCTCGGTTTAGATCTTTTTTTTTTCAAAGCCAAATGATCGGGTTAGGTTAGACCAGCTGCTTTACTCATTAGCTGTTTTATTTCATTCCTGCACTCCCACACCGAGCAGCTGTGGCAGGGAGTCTCTGCACTTGAGACTCTGTCCTTTCACACTCTGATGTTTCCACAGTTGTGTGTCTGGACATCTGTCCTCACTTTACTTTAGTTTCAATTCAGTTCAGAGCAACAACATTTGTCACAAATTTGATTTCATTGCTTTAAATTATGTTACATTTGTAAAACAGACGTTTATATAACCCATTTGCATCGGTTTTAACCAACAAAAATTATTAATGCAGTCCCGATGATACTTTTTTTTAAAGCAAAATCTGTAAGTAAATAAAAATCAATAGGCAGTGTGTGGTAAAAAGGCACATATTGGAAAATAAATTAAATATAGGGAATGGGATTATGTTATAATATTGCTATTTTAAAGGTGTATCGAAGTAGGGTGTTTCCATCACAGAGGCAAAGCACATGGAAATGATGCATTGTGGTGCAAGTTACGTTTGAATCTTTCTTAGACCTTCTCACTTTCACAAATTAAATTAAATTTGTACAAAAAGATTTTTCACTGACCAAATTTTTTACTTTTGGTATTTTTTGGTGAAAAAGGAATTTTCCCACTTAATTACATTTATTGAATATTTCATTTTTTAAGTGTATTCTCGCATGTGGTTGTGGCTTTTTGTGATTTGTCAGAATGTCATGTGTAACATCAGTTTAAACATACTATGGCAAGCCAAGATATTTTGTTTAGACCAACTGCTTGTCTTTTGTAATGGTGTTTTTAGCTGTAGCCTAGAGATAGTGTGCTCTGGCTGTGGGTTTTGTCTTCCTTTATCAACAAATGTCAAAAGAAGAAGCTAGAATATGTTTGTTTGAATTCACAGAACATCCTGAATGAGAAGAAAGACCTTTCTTGACAGCACAGAGGTAGTGTAAATGGTTTCAACCGAAAGAAAAAAAAACCTCTCAAACTGAGAGAATCCAGTTTTATTTCTTGGAGGTTAAAAGGGCAAGTCCTCACCTAATGTAGTTTAGAATGTGGAAATATAAACGAAGCAAGTCTCGGCAGATTTCGCCACACATGTAGTTTCGCCTAAGGTTGCTTTCGTAACATCAGTGGAGGTGTGAAGATTCACAAGAAGAAGGGAATATGGCAGGTGTGCAGAGACATCAGAAGAAAGTCATTTGTGATTGTAAGGAAGACTAAAGCAGTATTCGCCCAGGATTAGTACTGATTTATCTCCTGCATATGACATCAATAGGCTGTTGCTTGGAAATTTCTTTTCGTTATAGGTCTAGCTGTATGATATATTATGACAAACAGAATATAGTTCGAATTTTCAAAAGTCTCCGTTTTGGTCCTTCTACACTGAAGCGCACCCCGAGTTTTCAAACTAAAACGGGGTCAGCAGCGTTTTCAAAAGTCAGTTTTTGAGGTTCGAAAGGCTCTGTTGTAGTATGGACGCCATATGTATTGGTATCAAAAGTTATGCGTTTTAATATCACTAGTGTAAACAGGGCCTAAGGAACACTACGTGTGGCCTGAAAATGTAAAGGTGCCATGTTTATTTAACATCATAAGGTATAACTATTGCTGACACATAGGAATATTTCTCTCTTGAGTCATTTACTCAACTTCAAATTTTTTTTGGTCTATACATTTAACATCAATGGGGCCCAATTTTGTTTTTGTACTATTATATTTACTCTTCTCTGTTTTTTTTTAGGTTTTAGGTGGATGATAAAACCCTAAAAAAACAACCCATAGACTCAAAGGATAGATAGCGAGGGTAAATTCTACAGAGTAATATACAGAGTACACACAAGACAACAAAAACAGCCTAGCGACCACACAGAACATGTCACCTACAATATTTTAGTATTAGGAAACCACTCGCATTTTCTTCAGAAATTTTGAAAATACACCTACACAGACACGATGGAAAATGAAAATGAGCCTAATTATGGTTTCATGCCATGCATTGAAATCTCCCTGTGCTATTTTAGCAAACAGACCCAAACATGTTTTCTTCTAAACACAAGTTACCTCATTAGTTCCTCTTGGATTCCATAAATACAGTTCTCTGGTTTTACTCCTCATAAGTTCCAAGGCATCTGATTGGTTCACAAAAATGCCACTCATTCACACAGCCGGTCACAACAACCAGTTGTCTGCAATGCACCCTTGAACCCTGCCACGCTGTACGCCTACCAGATCCTGCTGCTGCGAACCCCCCGTCTAATAACACGCTTGCTCATGGGACTGTGTGATATATATAGAGCACCTCTGCCTGAGACGCGTGTCATTGGTGGCCTCACAGTCTGTGGTCTGAGATGAATTGTTGCCATAGTGTTTCTGACCAAATACACCAGGGTGGTGGCATAAAACGAATGGTAACCAGGCTCACAGCTTCTTATTTTCTTCCCTTCCCTGTCTTTTCTCCCTCTGTTTCCCATTACTAACTTCATCCCTCACTACAATTAGAAGGGGCTGCTTCTGGGCTTATAAGGAGTGAGGTTTACATCAGTGGGTTTGGTAGGACTTTGTTAGAGATTGTCTTTATCAGTGGGTCTTGGATTGAGATTGTTAACGTGAAGGACTTGGACTCATGAATCTTATTAATGAACTCTATTTTGAGTTTTTCAGAGTGGAGAATAATCTGGCCTGAGCAACTCACCATTTTAAGACACATTTACGCTTTGAAGTGGCCTGGAGGCTTGTGGTTTTTGAAGGCCATCCCTCTTACGGCTGTACACTGTGTTAAGAGCATTCTTGGACTGGGATGTGATGGAAAAAATACCTACATTGCAGACAAGACTTAAGCAGTGTTTTCACATGTTTATTGTTTATAGAATGCAACACTGTTTGTAGCCTATAGTTGGAAAAAACATCACTATTGCTCATACTACAGGATTAGGATTTTAAATATACATCAAACTATAGGTATGATGAATGATAGCTCGAATCATGCAGATTGTCGAGGAGAGCTGTGCTATTGCTTTTTTTTAAACGTGTGATTTCTGGTGATGGCTGACGGATAATAAAATGGCCAAAAAATAGCATTGAATAAGGGAAACAAGCCATCTGGGGAATAGGGATTTCACTTGGAATGTAGTGTAGAATATCATCAGAATATCATTAGCTTGGCCTATGTTTCAATCCAAAGTTGCGCATATTGGAATATCGCATAAAACATTTGCGAATAAACTTGGATAAAGTTTCCATCCAGTGCCAAACACAACAAAATCGTCACTTCCTGATAAACTTAATATCACCTAAGGCCTATTTATACTTCTGCGTCGAAGGCTATGCACGTAGGTGATGCCATCATGAGTATTTATACTTCTGCGTTCAGGTCTTGGTTGCACTGCAGTACTGCTCCGAAACACTAGTTGGCGGCGGAGGGTTTTAATGTTCCACTGTGTTTAGATTCCTCACGGCTAGGTTACTACAATCAATGGCAAATGAAAGAGAGCGGATCATGTTGGAGTTGGAGCTTATTGAGGTGGAAAAACTGTTAATTTTAGTGAAATTACTAAAACTAAAAGGCAGAAACGAGAGAAGAAGTCAGAGGAGATGGTACGTGCGGAAATGCATTGGAGGAAATGCGATGCTACCAAGCCGACCAATCACAGATCTTGCGGTCCGCGTCGTTGTGACGTGTAGTTACATTTTTGAGGAGGTGCGCGTCAGGCTACGGCGAAGGGTACGCGGTATGGTATGCGTCTGTGCGTATGCTACGTCGTACCTACTGCGCACAGTCTACGCAGAAGTATAAATTGGCCTTTAGAAAAATGGAAGATATTATATACTCCATATAATAATAAACAAGGTGGGTTACAAGTCCAACTCTCTAACCACCTTTAGGCCACAATTGTCCCCAAAAACAATAATTTCGTGTAATAATTTACTTGCGCTTTTGCTCAATTGATTTTAAATGAATAATGACTGTTTACTGTTGTCTATTTAGAGCTGCTTAACAGCAGAAATTAATTCTGTTTACATCATTAAGGCCGTGTGTTCACCGAAGCGTTTTTAGCCAGCTGAAAACGCTAGACGCTCTGCTGAAGACGCCGTGCTTTGGGCGCTTGAGAGCGTTTTGGCAGCGCAGCGTTTTTTCCATTGAGACGTTCCGTTGCTATGATACAGAATATCCGCAGCAGAGTTTATTTTTAACTGATTTCGATAATTTGTTTCATACAAAAAAAAAATTTCATCCATTTTGGTCGGTGAAATGTCGTTGTACAGAAAGAATGTTGCAACAGTTGGTCAGTGTGGTTTAGTCCCGCCCCTCCTCCACTGTGATTGGACGGGTGGGTAAAAAGTGGCAGTGATGAGCGCAGTGTTTCATCCAAAGTTGAACATTTTTCGACCAGTAAAAAATGTTGGGCGCACAGCGCTTCAGCGTGAAAAAAAAAAAAAAATCAGCGCCTCGTTACGCCAGACGCATGGAAAAACGTCTTGGTGGACACACGGCCTGAATCATTATTTTCTCGTTTTGTCACTGTAAAGCTGTTTTGAAACAGTCTGTATTGTATAAAGTGCTGTATAAATAAAGGTGGCTTGACTACTTGGGACTGTAAGCAAACAAACATCTAGTGCAACTCCATAGCAACATAATAAACATCTAATTAATCGAGTGAATATGAATAAATATGAACCAAACTATTTTTTATTGTGCAAATGTTTTGAAAAAAGTGATTGGAAGCACCTCATGTCCCTATTCTTCTCTTTTTTTCTTAGATCATCACAAAAGTATTCATGCTTAGCTCTTCGTGTATCACTGGTCAAAACCATTTGCAAGATAACAGAATGATGGCCTTCACATGAACCCCAATCATTTGTTTCTGCCTTTAGCCGTTCTTGATTCTCAGAATCCTTGTCTTTTATTAGCATATAAATAGCTCTCCGTTAGTCATGGTGAGCTCAGATTTGATAATAGTGACATACTGGGACTGGAATGTGCCATTTCTGAGTGTTGATGAGCTGCTATTTTAACTGCTCCTATTCATATCATATTGTGTAACTTTTTTTGCAGCTAAATGTCAAATATCATATATAAAAAACTATTTAAACCAGAGCTCTTTAAAAAATGGATTCAATGCAAGTTGAGCTTTTATTTATTTATTTTTATACATGTTAATATTAGAGTACTGTGAGTATTTGGTTCCTAACCTTGTTATTTATGTCAAATATTATGTATCTACTTATTATTAATATATAATTGATGTATATGCATAATTTCATCTTCCTAGAAGACTTAAAACTATTAACCCTTATGGCTTAAATGGGACAAGTTTTATTATGACTTGCATTGTAACTGCATTACTGTTCCTTTAATGCACTGAGAGAAGGAAATATTTTTTTGGACGGGTGTTAGTTCAGCAGGGCACACAATGAAAAGTGCCTACGGCTGAAATTAAAACCCTCGGCACAACAAATCCGTCTAGATAACCGGCACCAGATAGAATAGTGCAAGTTCATGCATGATATCACTCAGTAAACATTGTCCAGAGGTTCTGTGACTCACGAATCTGATTCCATCATTTTATTATATGCTAACAAAGAACTTCTATCGCCCGCCTTTACATTTGTAAAATCTCATTTGTATTCTCCTCACAAAAGTCTCTGTTCCTTTGTGTGTCCTTCTGCTGTCCCTCAATAACTGCCCTCATTCCGTTACACTTCCTCCCACTGAACAAACATGATGTGTGTTTGTCCATGTGCTTTGCTCCCAGCCTACCAACACACACACATACACACCTCTGTTAGCCGTGATGCTAATGTAAATGTATTGGCAGAAAAGTTATTATTTGTATAGTTGTACCTGAGACCTGGATATTGATTTGCATTCTCTTATTCATTTGGTTTTCATTTCATGCTCAGAGTAGCAGGCGTGTGTGTGTTTTGTGGGGGGTAACCAGAGCAAAGGTGTGAACAGCTGTGTGTTACTACATCAACGACCATATGTCAAAGCCCTCCCCTCTCAACAAACACATATCTCACACGCATTCAGTTAAGATGAGAGAGGCTGCTGAGATGTCTGCAGGCCTTTTCTCCAGCTCAGTGACTTTACCTCTCTCCTCTTTTTCTCCTCCTCTGCCCCACCGAAGTCAGGATGGCAATAGCTCATTCATGTCTTTTTTTCTTCTCTTTCAGTCGGCTGCGTCGGACGGAGGTGAGTACTCTGTTTAAACCCTTTCTCAACAACAATTCAGGAAGATGTTAATTCTGCTGTCAGTCGGCTTTAAGTGGAGATTGCTATTATAATAAATATTTTAGACTCAAAGCACTGTTGTTTAATGTGTGATCCATGTAAAAAAAAATTTGTGTGGTAAAAGTGTTGATTTGTATATGAAGAGATGAGGAAAAATGGGACAAGAGAAGTACAAGATCATAATTTAAGCTTAAGTTTTACTCTGAGAATGAAACAAACCTCACTTTTTCCAAAAAATATATATAGGCTAATATTAAATATATATTGATGAGTTACAGATTTGGTTGTGTAATTGAAGTAATCAGTTGCAATTGTATAATATACAATTGAATAGAGTTTAGAATTATTTAAAACTTTTACTTTTTATTTTTTTATTTTATTTTATTCAACTCATCATGCAAAGACATCATGTGAAATCCTGTGAAAATGAAGACAAAGAAAATGATAAAATTCAGCTTTCATCATAGGAATAAAATACATTTTTAAAAAATATTACAGAAAACAGTTTTAAATTGTAATAATATTTCACAATATTAGAACTCGTTTTAAAACAAGAGGTGATCGTGCGTTTTGTGTGGTGGCTCCAAGGCTATGGAATTCTCTTCCATTAGTCTTGAGAGCTTTGGACACTGTAGAAAATTTTAGTAAACACCTTAAAACACATCTTTTTAGACAAGCTTTTAACTAGGTATATGGTGGTGTTGTAATGTGTGTTGTGGTTTTTATTTCTTTTATTATTTGTTTTTTACTGTAAAGCACTTTGTGACCCTTCATGTCTGTGAAAAGTGCTATATAAATAAAGTTTACTTACTTACTTACAATATTAAGGTTTTAATGCATTTTTGATCAAATGAATGCAACCTTGGTGAGCATAAAAAAAAACTTTTTAACAGTGTGTGTATTTTATGATCTATTTACTTCCATTATCTTATTGAGTTACGTACTGTAGGTGAATTATTTATTTTGACGTCCATGTAGAATGTTAAATCTTTAATATATCCTCTTTATACCCCCCTAAAGCACTTAAAAGATTTTGGCTTAGGTCGAAGTGCTCAGAGAAACTTTTTGGGCATCTCAGAAGCAAAAAGTGTCAATAAAACTGTCAGCAGCCCAAGGAAGTTATGACAGCGGTATTTACTGAGAAAGTTTTGAGGTTTGCCTGGACTTGTCTGACTGAAAGTAAGGAAAACAAATATTACACATGATAAAAATCAAAGTAGCATTGATTTACCCAAAATGTGTAAACACTGTCTCTTGTGGTATTTTAAACGTTAATCTCATAACTGGCTCAACCAATGTGAATTTTGAGTGATACAATGTTTGACTAACCAATGTCAGACTGAAGGAAACCTGTTTGAAAACAGTAATTGTTTTCAATTCCATTGTTTAAGGAGTTGTTCACTTTTGAAAAAACTTTTGCTGATAATTTACTCACCCCCATGTCATCCAAGATGTCCATGTCTTTCTTTCTTCAGTTGAAAAGAAATTAAGGTTTTTGATGAAAACATTCCAGGATTTTTCTCCATATAATGGACTTCAATGGGAACCAAACAGATCAAGGTCCAAAATACAGTTTCAGTGCAAACTGCAAACTGTTCAAAGCACTTTAAACAATTCCAGACGATGAATAAGGGCCTTATCAAGCGAAACAATCACTGATTTAAAAAGAAAATAACAAAGTTTAAGTTTTATAAGCTGAAATGGTCGTCTCGCTCTGTTCTGTGACGCACGTTTGTGACTCTCCTGTTCGAAATGAATGAATCTTTTTCTGAGTCATTTCATTCATTGAATGAACCAAATAACTCGGAAAAAGATTCGTTCATTTTGATGAACGAGTTCAACCAGGAGAGTCACAAACGCGCATCACAGAACAGAGCAAGACGAGCATTTGAGCTTATAAAACGTAAACTTTTTTTTTTTTTTTTTAATTGAGCGATCGATAAGACAGAAACTGTCTTTTGGACCTTGAACCGTTTGGTTCCCACTGAAGTGCATTATATGGAGAAAAATGCTGGAATGTTTTCATCAAAAACCTTAATTTCTTTTCGACTGAAGAAAGAAAGACATGGACATCTTGGATGACATGGGGGTGAGTAAATTATCAGCAAAAGTTTTTCGAAAAGTGAACTACTCCTTTAACGCTAGTGACTGAAAGTAGTTATCTCCATGCTTTGTGTAGAACATCTTAACATTTAAAACCATTCCCACTCCTTTCCTCATGTTAAAGACATCTCAGAACAGAGAAGCGATTTTATCTTTGTGATCTAGACCAGAACATTTCAAGAATCTCATCCTAAATCATTTCGACTTTGATATTTACTTTTTGCCCGGTCCAGAGCGCAGTGGAGTCAAGCGTCATGACTGCGGCAGCGTGAGCAGTTTGGAAAGTAATGGTAGTCTGCCTTGCGTCAACAACCATTGCCGCTTCTCAGAGCGGCGTGTTGCATCATGGGCCATCAGCTTTGAGCGTTTGCTCCAAGATCCTGTGGGTGTCCGCTATTTTTCTGTAAGTACTGCAGTTTGTCTTAGACGTGCTTATTGTTAACTAAATAATTATTTTATGGCCAGTTTGTGTATATCAGATTGATAGTTTGTGTTGATTCATTTGTTGACACCATATCATAAAGTAGAAATGTATTAATGTCACAGGATGGTGGTTTAGATCCAAATGTACTGTTATATGTTCCTGCAGGAGTTTCTAAAGAAGGAGTTTAGTGAGGAAAACATCTTATTCTGGCAGGCCTGTGAATGCTTTAGCCAAGTTCCTGAACATGACAAAAAGCAGGTAATCATCTGCAACACATACACGGTTCCCTCAGTGAGACATATTTAATCTCCTTTCTCCTGTTGATATTTCACCCAACAATGAAGAAAATACTGTCATCAGTTACTCACACTTATGAGCATACAGGTCAATAGGTTTTTATCGTATTTTAATCATATTTTTTGATGTTTTTCAGCTGTCCCAGAAGGCCAAAGAGATCTACAATCGTTTCCTCTCAAGTAAAGCTACTATGCCGGTGAACATCGATAGTCAAGCTCAACTTGCTGACGACGTCCTGACGGCTCCACAGCCTAACATGTTCAAACAGCCGCAGCTGCAGGTCGATGTACACACATGATTAAACTCTCACATTCACGCAGTTGTCATTGTTTGGCAATCAAGAATAACCTTCTTAAACCTCGACTCGGCCCTGCAGATCTTTAACCTGATGAAGATGGACAGTTATGCTCGGTTCCTGAAGTCCACTCTCTATCAGGAGTGTATGATGGCTGAGGTAGAAGGCCGACCTCTCCCTGACCCCTGCCCAATCCCATGTAGTCCTGCGCCCTCCAAGCACAGCTTGAACTCTGACCGTTCCACATTCTCCACACCTAAAAAGGTACTTATCTCACCACAGCAACAATTACTCAAAGAAGGTTTGTGAGTAATGTGAAAAACTATTTTTATTAGTTGTCTACGGATGCCAAACACCATTAACTTTTGCTGTGTTAATGCATCGCTACATAATTTTTTACAAATATATTAAATAATATTAAATAATATCAAATGCATAAAACTATTCATATTAAAGGCACATTATAAAACCTTTTTTGTTTTTTGTAACCTCCAGAGGGCCAAAAGTTACATAGTTTACCTTTTAATATGAAAATATCAATAAATATTATAACAATTTTATTTAATTTCCAGGAAAAATATCTACATTTTGGTATATACATTTACCTTAATATAAAATAATACAATAATGTAAAATTATAAGGTTATATAATATAAAATATTCCATGGTATGACATTTTGGCCATACTGCCCGCTGCTTATTTTCTTGCTTAAAAGCATTTATTGGAGGTTAAGTATACTGACATTTCCTAATATAGCCTGATTCACTGCTATGTTCTATCTTAATTAGGTCATGTTGTTTTACAGGAAAATAAGAAGCCCAAAACCGGCAGATCAAGTGATGACCTCAGAGAGAAACACTCGGATAAGAAAAATGGCTTCTTCTCCCGCTACAGATATCCAAGTATTGGGAAAGGACAAAAGAAAAGAGAAGCCCCAGATTTACCTTACAGTGAGTTTCAAAACAATGTCTCGTGATTTCATTTCTTGTATTCGTAACATCTTGTATTTTCGTAGACCTGACCTAGTCTGCTGTTGATCTAGCAATGAGTACTTATTCTGATAATGCTTAATATGAGGGCATGTAAACCCTTTAAAAAGTGTTCTTTTGAAAGGAAAACATCATAAACAGTTGTACAAAACTTGATAGACACACATCTAGCTTTGTTTGTTCCCTATTACGTGTTGAATTGGATGTGAAATGTATTTAATTATGTCCTGTCAGCTCAACTTCAGAAACTTGGGGGTTCGGTGGGGTTGATTTTTATGAAAAACATATTTCAGCTTCTTTCTTTTTGTCACTTTAAAGGGTTAGTTCACCCAAAAATAAAAAATTCTGTCAGTATTTACTCACCCTCATGTTGTTCCAACCCGTAAGACCTTCGTTCATCTTCGGAACACAAATGAAGATATTTAAGATATTAAGATCACTCCTGCACACTAGTCCATAGGCTTCTTGAGGGACTGGCTCTTGCTGTCCTCGAAAAGTCATTAAAGACATCGTTAAAATAGTCCAAGTGACTACAGGGGCTCAATCTTAAGTTTATCAAACGACGAGAACACTTTTGTGCGCAAAAAAACAACAAAAATAACGACTTTATTTCAACTATTCGTTTATTTCTCCCTCTGCGCGAGTCAGGTTACTAGTTTAATAGCGTAAGCTTCTGTTATTGTACGTCACACGCATCACACACACATGACCAGCGTCGGCCAATAGTGAGCCTACGTGTGACGTAGCTCTACGCAATCACACTACGTTAACTGACTTACAGGCTCATGGAGAAATAAACGAATAGTTGAAATAAAGTCGTTATTTTTGTTGTTTTTTTGCGCACAAAAGTGTTCTCGTCTTTTGATAAACTTAAGATTGAGCCCCTGTAGTCACTTGGACTATTTTAACGATTTGTCTTTAATGACTTTTCGAGGACAGCAAGAGCCAGTCCCTCAAGAAGCCTATGGACTGTATGCAGGAGCGATCTTAGTATCTTAAATATCTTAATTTGTGTTCCGAAGATGAACGAAGGTCTTACGGGTTGGAACAACATGAGGGTGAGTAAATACTGACAGAATTTTCATTTTTGGGTGAACTAACCCTTTAAAATGTGCAGGAAAAAGCATGTTTTGTTTTTTCATAAACATTCATCCTACTAAAATATCTTCCTCATTTATTATTTCTAATGCCTTTAATGTGTAGATTTTTTTCCAAGAGCAAAGAAAAACTTTCTTAAGTTCATTTGTTGATTATTTTGGTAATTGTTTTGTACATTGTAAACACACAAAATCAGTTTAATGTATAAAATATGACATTTGCTATGTTGTGATTGGTTATCCATATGTGTGGACAGACTGTAATGGGCGGAGAGAGTCTCAGGGTTCACTGTCTTCTGGTGCGAGTCAAGAGTTCAACACAACCTGTTCCGGAGGAAAGAATGAGGTAAGAAGATTGGGAGTTACACTAGGGAGTTTAGGAGTGCACTATTAAGAACACTAGGGAGTTACACAAATATTTAGCCATTAGACATGCAAGGGGAGGCTTTTGCAGCAAATCAGAGCAAGAATTGTGATCATACATGACAGTGATTTTACCACAGGTAACGGGGGGTGTTCTTAGTGTAATAAAGGGTATGCGCATGACGTCACCGTCGACCGGAGTGCCTGCAGTTACTCACAGTTAGTGGCAAAAAGACTGAGTGGCTGTATATGTTTTCAGCATGAATGCCGCGAAAAACAAACACAACACAAAGAAAGTGGGAAAGAGCTTTGCGATTGACTGTACAACTAGATTTGACAAAAAATCGGAGGCAAATTTTTACAGACTGCTATAGAAAAACGAGCAAATGGATCGCTGCAATTCACAAAAAAAACTGGACTCCAGTCAGCGAAAGGTGGATTTGCCGTTATCATTTTGTGTCTATATGCTGAATTTAGCTGTAAAACCATACCTATATATTTTGTATTGTTATATATATTAAAGGGTTAGTTCACCCAAAAATGAAAATTCTGTCAGTATTTACTCACCCTCATGTTGTTCCAACCCCGTAAGACCTTCGTTCATCTTCGGAACACAAATTAAGATATTTAAGATATTAAGATCGCTCCTGCATACTAGTCCATAGGCTTCTTGAGGGAATGACAATTGATGGCATCGAAAAGTCATTAAAGACATAGTTAAAATAGTCCAAGTGACTACAGTGGCTCAATTTTAACTTTATCAAACGACGAGAACACTTTTTGTGCGCAAAAACAAACAAAAATAACGACTTTATTTCAACTATTCACTTCCTTCTCCATGGGCCTGTAGTCAGTTAACGTAGTGTGATTGCGTAAAGCTATGTCACACGTAGGCTCACTATTGGCCGACGCTGGTCATGTGTGTGATGCGTGACGTACAATAACAGAAGCTTACGCTATTAAACTAGTAACCTGACTCGAGGCAGAGAGAGAAATAAACGAATAGTTGAAATAAAGTCGTTATTTTTGTTGTTTTTTTGCGCACAAAAGTGTTCTCGTCATTTGATAAACTTAAGATTGAGCCCCTGTAGTCACTTGGACTATTTTAACGATGTCTTTAATGACTTTTCGACATTCCCTCAAGAAGCCTATGGACTAGTATGCAGGAGTGATCTTAATATCTTAAATATCTTAATTTGTGTTGTGAAGATGAACGCAGGTCTTACGGGGTTGGAACAACATGAGGGTGAGTAAATACTGACAGAATTTTGACATTTTTGGGTGAACTAACCCTTTAACAACTCAGCAATTAAATATTTATCGATGCTTATTCTGCATTATTGGATGTTTTTTTAATAAACACTGACCAAAAAAAAAAAAATTCTAGAGTTTTAGAGCTGGACGATATATATAGGCTATATATAACACTGATATACAGTAAGTGATCACCTGGATTTATACCTACCTATATTGTATTTATATAAAGCGTTCACAGGCAAATTTGCTTTATGTTTAGGTCTATATTGTTTTAATTTCCCTGGTGTCGAAATCAGGCAAACATAAACATCAGGCAACATGATTCCTGGCTGCATGTCAATATCCATGGATCACTGGATCTTTAGTAAGTTGTAAGGAACACTATATTGAGTCCAACATTTAGTTTAAATTGATAAAATTGTTTGTTTTAGTCGCATTTTCGCAGTTATTAAATCCAGTCACGCAGCAGATCTTTTGCCACTCAATCAGGCTGAGGGGAGTTGTTCTGGCGGGAAAGTGACGTCAATGCATTCCCTCTATATAAACAAAACATTATTTTGTGTTCCTTTTATAAAAATATTAATAGACAATTTGTCCACTACTAATATGACTATGGGCTGTTTACAGTTGCCAGGCAGCATAGCAATTTGGCACATGAACAAACCAATGTTTTTGCCTCTCTGGGTTTGTAATGTGTAAAGCAGTGTGAGCTGAGACGTTCAGGTTCTGTTTGGGAAAAGGACAAAGATCGATGCGGCAGGACGTGTCGAGTAATCCTGCCCGACGGCTCAAGCTGCTCCATTCCTCTACGACAGGGCGTCTCCATCAGACAGGTGCTGCTAGAGCTCTGTCAAAAACAGCACATCAACCTGGCTGCTGTCGACCTCTTCCTCACTGGAGGAGAGAAGGTGGAGACACCCTTCACAACCTTTATAACGTCTCCTTTAGTTATACTGTGAATGCTAAACTTGAGCTTTGTCAGTGATTTCCCATTCCCCCCTCCCATTGTTCCCTTCTTAGCCTTTGGTGTTGGACCAGGATAGTAATACCCTCAGCTCCCGAGAACTTCGTCTTGAGAAACGCACTTTGTTCAGGTACATTTTATTATTATCATCTCTCTCTTACACTTGATCTGGGAAATTCTAATGCTCGGTTGAAGGTTCATGATTATCCCTGAACATTTACTGGAGTTTGCACTAGGAAGTCATCTTCCATACAAGCACAATCTGTTTTCTCTAAGAGGACCAAATGTAGAAAGACTATCAAACAAATGTCTTGTGGTTGGCGCTAAACTATAAATAAATCCACCCTGTTTTCTATTTTCAGACTGGACCTGGTACCCATTAACAGATCGGTTGGGTTGAAAGCAAAACCCACAAAACCTGTGACTGAGGTTCTGCGTCCTGTGGTTGCCAAGTATGGACTCCACCTTGGCGATTTGGTGGCCAGAATAGTAAGTGATTGGCTTTGACCAATTACACATATGGTTGGTACGATACGTTGTATATTTTTGCGTTGCACACTTAATAATCCAAAAATGTCTCATCTAATTTAGGATACATTTTTATAATATTATGGCAATTTTAAAACAATGTGAGATGTAGACGCAGCTGGTTCAGTGTCATAGGGTGTGGAGTTATGTGGTATAGCTGCTTCTCTGCTGCCGTTTCCCCCCTCTTAAATGTTAAACCGTGCTCATCTGAGCCATCTTTTAGAAGTTAATGGAAGACAGCACTAAGCAGAGAGGAAAACATAGCCACTTCCCAGCTCTGCAAAGCATGAAAGCTAGTTTATTTTTAGCCAGTGGTCTATGAAGCTTTTACTTACATGTATATCGCTTAGCGCAGACGTTTAGCATTAAAGGAGTAGTTCATTTTTGAAAAAACTTTTGCTGATAATTTACTCACCCCCATGTCATCCAAGATATCCATGTATTTCTTTCTTCAGTCGAAAAGACTTTAAGGTTTTTGATAAAAATATTCCAGGATTTTCTCCATATAATGGACTTCAATGGGAACCAAACGGTTCAAGGTCCAAAAGATGGTTTCAGTGCAAACTGCAAACTCTTCAAAGGGCTTTAAACGATTCCAGACGATGAATAAGGGTCTTATCAAGCAAAACGATCTCTCATTGAATAAATAAATTAAAAGTTTAAGTTTTATAAGCTCAAATGCTCGCCTTCGTTCTGTGAAGCACGTTTGTGACTCTCCTGTTCGAACTCGTTCATCAAAATGAACAAATCTTTTTCCGAGTCATTTGGTTCATTCAACGAACGAAACAAACTAATTGACTCGTAAAAAGATTCACAGAACAGAGCAAAGTGAGCGTTTGAGCTTATAAAACTTAAACTTTGTTATTTATTTATTAAATGAGCGATCGTTTCACTAGATAAGACCCTTATTCATCCTTTGGAATTGTTTAAAGCCCTTTGAACAGTGTGCAGTTTGTACTGAAAGTGTCTTTTGGACCTTGAACCGTTTGGTTCCCATTGAAGTCCATTATATGGAGAAAAATCCTGGAACGTTTTCATCAAAAACCTTAATTTCTTTTAGACTGAAGAAAGAATGACATGGACATCTTGAATGACATGGGGGTGAGTAAATTATCAGCAAAAGTTTATTCAAAAGTGAACTACTCCTTTAATCTTCAAAAGCATAGAAGATCTATATGAGTGTGGGGCATAGCTAAAACTACAGGTTTATGGGAGGTGGGGGTCGAGCAGGCAGGAGGTTGGGGTTCGGGATCAGGATTCACACAGAGAAAGTCGGGAAGCACAAGATCTTCTTTTCTCAGCAAGCCTCTCTGGTCATTGACGCAACTTTTTTTTTTACATTTTTAGAGTGGCGAGACAGAGATTCTGGATCTTGGAGTCCCCATATCAAACCTTGATGGTCTACGAGTTGTATTGGAGAGGGCTGATCCAGCCAAAGGTACACACACACACACACACACGCACACACACAATGATTTTTATACTGTACAAACTATATGTTCTATCTCTTAAACCTACCCATCACAGACATTTTTATGCATTTTTACATAAAAAAACACAATTTAGTTAGATCAAAAAATGTTCCCACAAAGTAACTTTAGTAATTACTGGTATTACTATCCTTGTGGGGGCATTTGTTCCTCATAACGTAGGGAATGCCTAAACCACACACACACACACACACACACACTTATGCATGGCCTTGTGCACTATTTACTTTCCCACTTCTCCCTGATATTATCAAGTAATTGTGTTCAAGGTCATTTCAACATTCCTTTGTGTAATTGTTTTGTTGTATTTCTTCACCAGACAAGTCTAAAACACTCAACTCCAAAACACCAGCTGCCAAGAAAGGTCTCCTAAGAGAGGTGAGATTGATAGTCTGCTTCGTTCCTCTAAATACCCACATGTTGATTCATCCAACAACATACTCTTGATGCATTTACAGCATTCTCTGTATATTACTAACTCTAAACATGTATGGATGTGCTGAGCAAGAACTTGTGTGTACATGCATGCTAACGGACTTTTCCAGTGTTCAGATAAAATTCCTATTTTATAAAGGGAAATAAAATCTTCATGAACATGTCAGTCTGTAAGACATTCTGCCAAATACTCAAGTCGTCCTACATCTGTCTTTGCTGCTCTGCTAGAGAGACGACATCCCAGCGGGGAAACCGTTGAAAGGAGATGCTGAAGACAGGCATCCGCGGACAGCAGCGTCAGACAGGAAGAAAGGGAAAAAGAATCATATAGATGAAGCAGAAGGTACTTATTTTACACTTTTCGCTGACTTTTCAGTGTTTGTCTATTGTTTTTTGTCAAAAGGTATTTGAGAATTTAAGCCACATCTACAAATGTGTTTGCCCCACTGTTGAAAAGAGTATTCTTTCTTTAAAATGGTTTATTTTTCCAATGTTATTTTTATTATTTATATATCATTATAGTATTCATTCATATTTTGTATCAGGCTTCTTTAAAATATATTTTCAGTTATTATTTACATTTAAGTTTGTTTTTGTAACTTTTTTAAATTGCAGTCTTGTTTTAATTTATTGTAGTTTAATTTATTGTAATTTTAGTACATATATATATATATAATTTCAATATTATTTAAATTGACAAAAATATATTTTTAATAGTTTTAGTTAACATTAACAACATATATATATATATATATATATATATATATATATATATACACCGTATATATATATATATATATATATATATATATATATATATATATATATATATATATATTAGGGCTGTCAAACGATTAATCGCGATTAATCACATCCAAAATAAAAGTTTGTTTACATAATATATGTGGGTGCACTGTGTATAATTATTTATATATATAAATACACACACACATGCTTGTGTATATACAGTATGTACATGAATGTATGTATATACAGTATGTACATGACAATATTTCTTAAATATATATATTTAAGAAATATTTTCATGTACATACTGTATATAGATTTATATATAATTTATATTATATATAAATATATATAGATATATATAATTTATATTATATATAAATATTTTATATATAAATAATATTTTTTTCTTAAACATACATGCATGTGTGTGTATTTATGCAGTGTATATATATATAAATATATATATACACACAAAATAATTATACACAGTGCACCCACATTAATATGTAAACACAAAGTTTTTTTTTTTTTTAATTCATTTTTTTTTTTTTACTTTTTTAAAAGCGGCAGAAATGTCCCAATACTTTTTTGGGTCAAGTAACTGTTCCATGTTTTGTCTTTCGGCGTAATTTTATCTGGGTTACAAGCTATAATGGTCACTGTTTACAAGTCTAAATCACTCTTCTTATCTAGAATTTTTCGAGTTGCTAAGTCGGGCCCAGAGCAGTCGCGTCGATGACCAGAGAGGCTTGCTGAGGAAAGAAGATCTCGTGCTTCCCGACTTTCTCCGTGTGAATCCTGATCCCGAACCCCAACCTCCTGCCTGCTCGACCCCCACCTCCCGTAAACCCGGCCACACCACTACAAACCCCCAACCCCCTAAACCCAGCTCCTCTAACGGACACCCCCGTGCACCCAGCCCTGACTCGATCCCTTTCATCACCCCACTCTCCCCTATCCTACGCCCCACTGGTCCCCAGGGCCCGGAGGAGGAAGGGCTGGGCGATCTGACTCTGGTGGGGGAGGGGGACATCACCAGCCCTAACTCCACTCTGCTTCCGTCTCCACCGATCTCTCCGCCTCCTTATGAGGGCAGTCTACCTGAGGCCGACTTCACTCCGCCGGCATGCGTTCACAAGCGGCCCAGCCCAGGTATTTCTTCCGCCTGACTAGCCGTGAGTGTCACTGTGTGTGTGTGCGTGTGGTGGGTGGCATGTCTGAATGGAGTAGTGTAGTATTAAAAACACACAACCCAAATTCATCTGACTGACATACACTTGATAGTGTTGCTCTCACTAATATCATGTTCACAATTACATACACTTCTGTATGAAAAGTTTGGGGTATGTAAGTAATTTTTGTGTGTTTTTGAGTTCATCAAGCCTGCATTTATTTGTTTAATAAAAACATAGTAAAAACAGTAATATTTGGAAATATTATTACAATTTAAAATAGCTATTTTTGTATTTAAATATATTTTAAAAGTATAATTTATTCCTGTGTCAAAGCTGAATTTTCAGCATCATTATGCCAGACTTCAGTGTCACATGATCCTTCAGAAATCATTCTGATATGCTGCCTAAAAGCAGAATAAAATTGTGCTGCTTAATATTTTGATAGAAATCACTTTTTTTTTTTAATAAAAAAAAAAAAACGTTTTGACCCCAAACTTTTGAATGATAGTTTAGCTGTTATTGAAATAAAATACTAGTGTGCTGCATACTGCACAGTATATACTATAAACTGCCTGATGTTTCTTTAACAATAGCATGTGAAACGAAGTGGATTATGCACATAACCATCAATGTAACATGACCTAATTACAAGAAAAAATTCAGTGAGTTATAAACACACAAAATATGGTTATCTTGCAGTTCTTTCATCAGATAAAGGGTTAGATTGCATTGCATTGTGGGATATAGTGTTCTATGCACTGCAGTGTATTCTGTTCTACCCTTCTTTTATCAAATCTAGAAGGGCATTCTGTGTTTGTAGAAAATGTGCATACTATGCTACAGAAATAGTATGAGTAATATACTATGCAATTCAGCTCAGAGCTCATCTATTTATAACTGTGGACTATGTAATGTGTTGAAAGACATTCATTAGTCTTCCATGTTTTGACGCATCCCAAAATAAGACACCACATAGATCATGCTGTAATTTATATCAAAAACTACAATACAAAGACTGTGCTGCTTACAGTGTTTCAGAGGGTTGTAAATAATCATTTCAAAACTGTCTCTTATAGTTTTTTTGTTCTTTTTTACTTTTCATTTTGATACAAGCTGTGCAAATGTGTCTCTACCCATCTAATCATCATAGCCTAAAGTGCCATTCAACAAAGCTGCATTTCAGATTCACGCTATAGCCTACATTGATTGTTGATTTTCCTGCCATCCTGTTTCCTTTGTAGTTGATCATGTTGATTCTGTGTGAATCTAATCATAACTAATAAATGATAGCAAAATCAGACTAGACTTGCTTGTGATCTTGTGTGACATCCCTACAATTCTGTTCAATTTCATCTATCCTGGTGTAATCATGTCTCTTTATGCTCCATCTTGTACTTTTTGGCATCTTAACTTTCTATATCTTTTCCACCTTTTTTTCATTCATACTCGTATCGATTGCATTTGAAAATTATACTGGGGCCTTATTGATCCAGATCACTAACCAGTCAGATTCCTCCAAGCACTATTGCATTTATCCTATAATCAAAAATCTCTGATATGGTGTACAGCATGTTTTTGCACAAAAATAATATTTCCAACCTATCAAAGCTGCTAAAATAAGATTTCACTGCATGAAAAGTGACCTATGGGAGCATGACGTGAAGAACCATCTACATAATTTGCCTGTTTCCAATGAACATAAATTAGAAATGGTCCTCTCAACACCCCTTATTCTAACTCTTCTTTAGGTTTTTTGTAGTAATTTAATTTTACTAAACCGGTCATTCTTCAAAAGAGTTGTGCAGGGATTGGGTATTTTGTTGGCCAACCGGAAAGTCAGCATCACCATGGTTCCCTCGACAAATTGGCTTGTGGATTGCTGCAGAAAATAAGGTCTGTGACTTAACAAACCTCAATGATTCTAACACATTTTGTTAATCGTGATAATCTTAACCAATGAAGACAACTTTTGTGAAGTTGTGAAGCGTAAATACAATCGGCAGAAGACAAAAGCTAAACCGTAGTCAACATACATTACATCGCGGTCACATGACATTAGTGTCACGAAGCTTCCGACAACTCTTTCAGTTTTTGATATTTCAGTTTAGATTATAAAAGTTAATAATAATTATATATATATATATATATATATATATATATATATATATATATATATATATATATATATATATATATAGCAATCGATTGTTTGTTTTTGTTTTCAAGACACAATCAATAGAATAAATCGTAAAAATATCTTGAGCGTACGTGTGTTCACCACAGACCTCGTTTAATAAAGCATTTAACCAAGACCCCATTTAAAGACAAAAATAAAATTCTAGGTTTTGGCCTACAAAATCACGTCATTCCTGCATATACAAGAAATCTGTATTTATATATAGTTCCAGTAGTTCCCAGTAGCTCCATTCATTGAGTCACTTTTTAGCAATCGCTTGTTTGTTTTTGTTTTCAAGACAATCAAAAGAATCCCAAAAGACCCCATTTAAAAACAAAAATAAAACTGAAAAAAATTGGCATCTTTTTTTACTCGCTTCTAGGTTTTGGCCTACAAAATCACGTCATTCCTGCGTATACAATAAATTTATATAATACTTAATTTATTAGTGCATTCTGTTCTGTTTTATTTATTTTTCTTTTTTTATGTATAGTACAGTATGTGGCTATATGCATATGTGCTGTATTGTTTTCATTATTTCTCCTATGTGCAATTTGTATATTGTTGTAATTTAATTGTATTTTTGATACCTTGGCATTAATAATAATTTAAAAAAAAGTATTTATATAATACTATATTTAGGGCTGTGCAAAAATTAATTGCGATTAATCGCATTCAAAATAAAAGTCTGTGTTTACATAATATATTTGTGTGTGCTGTATATAATTATTTTGTATATATAAAGGATGTATATATTTAAGAAAATGTGTTATTCATATATAAAATATTTCTATTTAGATAATTTAGATTATGTATTTATATATATATATACAGAATTTAAGCACAAATAATTCTTAAATATATACATGCATGCATAGGTATTTATATATACAAAATAATTATATACAGCACACACAAATATATTATGTAAACACAGACTTTTATTTTGGATGCGATTAATCGCAATTAATTTTAGCACAGCCCTACTATATATATTTTTGGGCTGAGTTTTGATTGATTGGTTTATTTAAAACTAATGGGGACATACTGCCACCTTGTGGTTTGGTGTCACTGTCAAATTGATGTTGCTCACTCACAGTCACAAGTTTTCGAGAGCATTAATAAAAAAGTGAACGAATACACACTATTATGAATAATATCAATGATTAGGAAAAATGTCCAATCGCATTTTGGACATGCTGTAGGTAGAATAGAACAATAGAACATGCTGTCTCCTAATTAATTTGAACTTTATTAGGCGTATATTTATTAATTTTAAATTTGTATATATATTCCAGAGCATTTTCATGGTCTGAACGAAATGAGGATTTGATCCAACCTAAACCTTACTTTCATTTAGCTTGAATAGCCTACAACAGATTCTTCTGGTTCCCCCTTCCCACGTTCTCTCTGTGTATTTCTTTGTCTGTGCTTTGCTGACTTGTTTGCAAACTTTTCTCCAGGTACAGAGGAAGGAAGCTCGTGCACTTCTTCAGCGGTCAATAACCAGCACCCCTCCTCAACATCCCAAGCGGACTCCTCTGTGCGGGACAGGAGGCTCGGTGTGGAGGGGGTCACTCTGGAGGACAGCTTCGAGGGTTACAAAGCCGAGCTTCGCCAGTGCCAGAACAAAATGAGAAATGGCATTCACCCCTCCACAGAAGCGTCCCGTCCCCTCAGCGGGGTGCTGGAAGTCAACGAGAGCGACACAGTGCAATACAAAGCAACGTTTGTCTGAAGGAAGCTGCTTGTTGGACATTTTCAAAGACTGATATGGAGCCAAAATGTGCATGTGGAAAATATTGTGTATGTAAATAATGTGACCTAAGATTGAAGAGGTTACTCGTTCATATTTTGTAACTCACGACCATTCTTTATTAAATAATGATTGGCTAATTAGTGTTCAGTGTTAGATTGGAGTCATAGTGCACATCAGAATAACTCGGGAGGTAAACGCAAATGGTTTCAGTAGCCTAATTATAGTGGAACTTAATGCAACAATTCCAATAAATTCCTTTGGATTTTATTTTTATTTTCCCCAAGGCTGTCTTGTATTGTAATTTTGGAAATGCAAACACATCTAGTTTAACACGGACTCGGTTATAAAAGCCACAAAAATGAATGATTATTATTAAAAATACGTTTTAAGAATGAACTATTTTTGTCTGTGTGTGGGTTCACTATTTGTTTGTTGTGAATATTGTATGATCCAAGTGCTGCTGGGTAGATGCTCACAAATTTTAGTCGGACACTGATTCCAAATTACATGACAATTACAATTATTACACATTTAGGGTAATATAATCGGACTACTTTTAGGTTATTTTAAACCTAACTCCTTTATCACATTGATTTGAATAGGATAATCTTGTACCATATTGATATACAAAGAGAAAGAAAATATATTCCATTCTTTGTTATCAACAACATGAAGTGCTTTAAATATCACATTACGCCAGGGTTTCCCAAACTGGGGTTTGTGAGTTTAATAAAAGCATTTTTATAGAGTTAGCTTATTCAACCTTCTTGCTCTTAAATAGACCTGACTCATTCCTAGCTTTGATATTCTGTGTTTTGCAGCTCACACTATTTTTTTAACAGCACGGATGTGTCTTTAATGAGACAACTAAATAAATTATGCGGTTTATACATGGTATAAAAAATTAAAATAGCCTACTTCAAGCACACACCAGTTCATCCCTACATGACCTCATAAAAACTATTATACTTCATACTTTTTACTGTATTGTCCTGAAAATCATTTTTTTTAGGTCATTACATTGTTTGGATCATAAGAAACAAATTGAATAAATATATTTTTGAATATATATATATATATATATATATATATATATATATATATATATATATATTATTCCAATGTTATTCCTATAGAGGACCATGCATTGCATCTATGCACTGTAATAATGTGTTCAATTATGTGATATTCATTAGAATATCTCATATTTCATTAGAATATTGATATAATCATTTATTTCCTTATTCACTTGTTATGTCTTCTGATAAACATGCAGTGAGTCCTGGTGTCTCCAGAGGTCAAGTATGAAATCGATGTCATGTTTCATACCAGAAAGTCATATTCTGATCTGAAACCCCATAAGAAAGTTTTTTTCTTTCCTTCTGAGATGTTGATTTCTGACAAACAATTTGAAAATTAGTCAGATTTAAAATGATAATTACAAAATATTATAATATTTCCATAAGAGTGCTAAATTCCCAGACGGCAACATAGTGTCGGCCCAGATCCGGCCCATATCTGGTACATGTGTACATCTGGCACATTGTGACTGTGGTTACAAGAGGTAAAAACACGATATAAATACTGTTCATTTTCTCACACAAACCGCTCGTTTTGTGTCTTAAGCCATCAATGTGTACTGACAATTACAAGTCATTAAATCATGTTTAGTTTGGACGGAGTTCTCTGTGCATGCTCTTTCAGGTGGTGACCATAGACCTGCATTATATGACTGACAGACAAGAACGGCTTGACCTAAAAATATCAAAATTGAAAATACTGCGGAAACAAAGCTACATCTTGGATGCCCTTGAGGTAAGCTAAAACATACCAAAAAATAATTTCAAAGTGAACTATCCCTTTAACATCCAAACGTGTATGTTGTCAAGGAAATTAGCTCAAACGTAATGTTTTCTAAAAGAGGAAAACACTCATTGCTGGGTCTCGGGAGGATTGTCCATTGTTCTACAGGATGGCTCTATAGAGGGCGCTGTTTATATACTCAACTTCCGAGGTGAGAGGAAGTTCTTCAGGTTGTTCTATGGTGTCTGCATCTGGTGTCCATCACGATCAAAACACTGTCCCATCCGCGCTGCGTGCCCGCGCTCTTCAGCATGAGCCGAAAAAGAAACCACTGCTACATGGAAACAGGCCCGTCCTCCGAGTCCCAGGGCGCGTTCATTGACAACACGGGCTCCTTCAGCCGAGACGACGAGGATTTCTCCGAGCTCGAGCCCGACGAGCAGCTGGTGTGCTCGGTAACCGAGATCACGGAGCACCTGGGCAGGAACATCACGGTGGTGCTCGAGTCCGCGCTGTCCGAGATACGCAAACTGGTCAGCGTCCGGATCCGAGTCCTGAAGATGGAGCTCCGCGAGAAAACCGACGAGATCGAGCTCCTGAAGGCCAAGCTGGAGTCGACGGAGAAAGACGGGAGGGTTTCCAACTCCAGCAGCCTGGACGCCAGGAAACCAGAGCACCAACCGGGCCAGAAACACAGCGCCGACCCGAAGAAAAGCAAACCCGGGACGCCCGTGGTCAAGAAGGAGAACATCAATGCCATCTGCGACTATCTGATGAAGGACAAGAACCAGCGGGGCGCTGCTGAAGTGGAGAGCGACCACAGCAGTCAGGCCTTCGGGTCCGACGCGCAGCCGCACGCGTCGCTGAGCCTGTGGACGGACAGCGGGTCCGCGGACACGGACGCCGACGCGGACATTTTCAACATGCTGCCCTCGGCCAGCAAGCGCTTGTATGACTACGAGTGGATGGCAGGGGTCGAGCTCAACTCAGGCGAGTTTAAAGGTCAGTTTACTGCTCAGTGCATTCTTGTGGACACGGGTTGTTTGTAGGAGTCTATGCATGTATCTGCATATTATATGCGTTGTATTTTACAAATGTGTACACACTGTTTGTGTTTGATTCATTGCCGTAATCATGTAATGGTATGCATCCATGCATGATAGTATTTAGATGACGTTTGCATGCATTGTAGCATAATATGCATGCATGCATTTGTATTTTGTAGCATAATATTGCATGCATTTGATGCATATTCACAAAACATGAAAACAAAATGCATGTTATATATTCATAGTTGCTTGCATGCATTATTATATGCTTGTAATTTATATTATGGATGCATTATAGAATACATATAGACGCAAATAGTTCTATAAAGTGTATGTATCCATGTAGTAGGCTACACATGCATTGCCTTGTGCATAATATACGTGCAAAGTAGTATATACAGTATGCATTGATCCATGTTCTCCTCTGCTTCTTTAGGTGATGCTGAAACCAAATGCGAGGACGTTCCCCCTGTGGGTGAGGATGAAGAAAATGAAGACTCTGAAGGAGGAAGAGGAAGTCTGAGGTCGGTGTCTGATCATTTTCCTCTGGACACTCAGGGCTCCCCTCGAGAGGACAGGAGCAGCCCAGCGGAGGACAGTATGGACCGAATGGAGCCAGGTCAGTGTTTTCAAAGTGGAATAATTGTGTGTTGTGCACTTCTGACTCTTATCTGAACATATAAGTGATCTTGATGCACCAATATAACATTTTGATACCGATAGTTAGGAAACTGTGTAATGCTGTACACAGGGAACGCTCTCTTCTAGTACATTACTGTAATATTAGAGATTAAAATTAACAACAGTGCTCAAACTATTTTATTCAACTGAATATAATTATTCAAATAATTATCAGTAAATGAGCTCCTCTCTGGTGTTCTTGTAGCTAATTAACTAACTGTAAACATTGAATAACTTTCTTAATGCAGATACACCGTTAACATAGTCTTTTTGCTGTTGAAACTCTGATTAAGAGATTAAATGAGACATGATTCATTTCGGTAAGTTGTTCAGTATCCTTCCACATACCTTCTGATGTTCATACATGTTTTTCCGAGCTGTAAGATTGGATTAAAGTGGTAGAACCTACTGAACGCCATAATGCCATTTATAACTTGAATTTCTTGATGAAATGGACTGTTTTTAGGATGACCTAAAACTTTGAGTTTTCACAAGGTTTTGAAGTAGCCTATTGAAATCATTCTGATATTGCAAGCCATTGCAATATGCATATCTCGATATGTACAAATGTGATATTTTTATTATTTAGAAATATACTACGTAGCTTTAATTCCGATGTCTATGTAGAAGATAGAAAAAGTTTGTTTATATGGTGTAAACTAAATATTTGGTTATTGGTTAACATTATCGAAAATAACATATATTTACACATTTTCTCTGGAATACAATACATCGGTGAATCATTCACAGTATGGCCTGGAATTTGCATTTAAAATAAAATCACTTGTTTTTATGCTTCTGCCTAAACATGAAAGTTGATTCATTTACCATCACCTTCATGATGTTTCAATCCATATTACTTACTTTCTTTTATATAACATGATACATATGATACACTAGCATTCAAAAGCTTGGGGTTGGTATATATATATATATATATATATATATATATTAATGAAGAGTTCCATTTGAAATTTTCTTCTAGAATGATCATTTTTATGATTTTTTTAAGCTTGTATATTTAAGTTCAGTAATTTCACTTAAATGGCAATTCATATGTAATCTTCATTGTCATTTAAGAGAAATTACTGAACTTAAATATATAAGCTTGATAAAAATTATCATTTTAGAAGAAAATTTCAAATGGCACTTAGAGGCTTTTGCATCTGAACTCTTCATATATATATATATATATATATATATATAAATAATAAATAAATATATAACATGCAGTGATATTGTGAAATATTATTACAATTCAAAATAAGTCCTTTCTTTGTATTTTTTATTCCTGTGATCAAAGCTGAATTTTCAGCATCATTACTCCATTCAGAGTCACATGATCCTTCAGAAATCATTATGATAGGCTGATTTGCTGCTCAAGAAAGATATATTATTTTTATTATCAGTTTTGCAAACAGTTGCGGTGCGTAATGTTTCTGGAACCAGTGGTACAAGAACTAAATCTTTAATAAATGTCTATAATGTATCATCTAACAATGAGCAATACATTTGTCACAGTATTTATTAACCTTCAAATGGTCTTCGTTTCCTGTTTACACTTCTGGGTCTATACGACCCCAACAATTGATTGAGTAATTGTACAAAAAATATACATTTAATCATACAAATAATAATATATCTTTTTTGTTTACTTCTCGTCTATTCATTAATGTTGTGTTTTTGGAGATATAAAGTACTTTTGTATCCATCCATATATACCACACAATTCCTCAACTACAACACCATTAGCTTGCATATGAAATATTATTTTTTTATAATACATTGCATTTATGCTCTAGTACAAGGCCTTCATTTCCATGTAAACATTTTCAGATTATGCCGGATTTTTTGTTTTTTTGACACATGAAGAATATATATTTTTTCACATTTCCAACAACTGAATCAAGCCCAGTTTTTTGTGTGTGTGTGTATGTATAGATAGATAATGTATGAAAAGTCACAAAATATTATTACACTGAGATGAAGGGAACCTTTTTTTTTACTAAGTAAAAGTCGATTGGGGTCGTATAGACCCCATGACCTGATTGAGGGCTACTCTTTCTTAAAGTCCCTGTAAAGTGGACAACAAAAAAATTCTAAACACATTATAAATGTTACAAATGTATTGCTAAAACATATTACAAAGACTGTGAACTGTGAAGTACTGAAATACGGAGTTAGATAGGAGTTAGTTTTAGTTCATAAAAATCTGGCTGTTCATTGTTAGCAGTGGTGGAATGTAACGAAGTACAAATACTTTGTTACTTTACTTAAGTACATTTTTCACGTATCTTTACTTTACCTAAGTAGAATAAATAGCGCATACTTTTTACTTTTACTTCGTTACATTTTGCAGCAATTATTATACTTTCTACTCCTCTACATTTCTACAACTTCGGTTACATTTTCATTACATTTTCTGATCAGTTTTTCCCCTGCCAAAACGTAATCTGACCGTCCGTCCGTTGCACGTTTGTCTCACCAGTGACGTTTGGTCGCCATAGAGCCTCCATTTTTGCACTCAGGTCTAAGTCCCATGGCCCTCTATCAGAATCCAGAGTTTCAAGAAGATTGGAGAAACTTATTTTTTTTTTTGGGTCGAAATTTTGAGTTTCTCCAATCTTTTTGAAACTCTGGATTCTGATAGAGGGCCATGGGCCTTAGACCTGAGTGCAAAAATGGAGACTCTAGACCCTTCCAGAGCTGAGATATTGAGATATTTATAATGGCATAAATGTTACGTGGTATCTCAATATCTCAGCTCTGGAAGGGTCTAGAGTCTCCATTTTTGCACTCAGGTCTAAGGCCCATGGCCCTCTATCAGAATCCAGAGTTTCAAAAAGATTGGAGAAAATTATTTTTTCGCACAAAAAAAAAAAAAAACGACAGGGGCAACACTGTTGTTTTTTTTTTTGGTCGAAATTTTGAGTTTCTCCAATCTTCTTGAAACTCTGGATTCTGATAGAGGTCCATGGGACTTAGACCTGAGTGCAAAAATGGAGGCTCTAGATATATCAACCCGGTCACACTAAATGCGTCTCGCACGCAGTGTGTTTATAGTGCAATTTATACGCAAAAATTAGTTTTTACATGCATAGGAAACGCACCGTGTGTAATATACGTTTGGTTAGGATTATGGCAAGCCAAGAGGTTCAGAAATACATCATAAATTCATCGCGTTTACTACCATAGTTATTACCATATAGTAAGGATAAGCATGATGTGTATATTGCCTAATTGCAAGCTTGTTTCAGAAATGGTGTCATTTTTGTTTTCCAGCATTATTGAACATCATTATAGGAGTATTAGGTTGAATGAATTAGAATTAAATGTTTTATTAATCATTAGAAAATAGACATTAAGAAAATAAATTATGCAAGTACTTTTACTTTTAATACTTAAAGTACATTTAAAATCAGGTACTTTTTACTTTTTACTTAAGTATGGTTGCCATTGTGTTACTTCTACTTTTACTAAAGTAAATATTTATCTGGTTATTTGTATTTTCACTTAAAGGATTAGTTCACTTTTGAAAAAACTTTTGCTGATAATTTACTCACCCCCATGTCATCCAAGATGTCCATGTCTTTCTTTCCTCAGTCGAAAAGAAATTTAGGTTTTTGATGAAAACATTCCAGGATTTTTCTCCATATAATGGACTTCAATGGGAACCGGATGGTTCAAGGTCCGAAAGATAGTGTTAATAACAGTTTCAGATGCAGCTTCAAATGTCTTTAAACGACACCAGACGATGAATAAGGGTCTTATCATGCGAAACGATCGGTTATTTCAAAGCTTATTCCAAAAATTTAACTGTTCTAAGGACAAATGCTAGCCTTTCTCCATTCTGTGAGGCGTGTTTGCAACGTCACGTAATACGTAATTGCGTTCAAAAGGTCACGGGCGACGTAGCCAGAACTACAGAGTCAGAGTGTTTACAAGTTGAACGCATAGGTTGAACGTGAAAACTAACTCAAACGCCGTTTACAAAAAAGGAATTAAAAGGTAAAACAACGATGTCGGACGATTTTTATTCTGTACTCCCGGCTACGTCGCCCGTGACCTTTTGAACGTAATTAGGTATTACGTGACGTTGCAAACGCGCCTCACAATATATTACAAGGCTAGCATTTGTCCTTAGAAAAGTTACATTTTTGGAATAAGTTTTGAAATAACCGATCGTTTCGCATGATAAGACCCTTATTCATCGTCTGATATCGTTTAAAGACATTTGAAGCTGCATCTGAAACTGTTATTAACTGTCTTTTGGACCTTGAACCATCCGGTTCCCATTGAAGTCCATTATATGAAGAAAAATCCTGGAATGTTTTCATCAAAAACCTAAATTTCTTTTCGATTGAGGAAAGAAAGACATGGACATCTTGGATGACATGGGGGTGAGTAAATTATCAGCAAAAGTTTTTTCAAAAGTGAACTAATCCTTTAAGTACTAAGATTCAGTACTTCCTCCACCACTGATTGTTAGTTCACAGAGCATCAACTAATGTTAACAAATACAACCTTTAATTTTAATAATATATTAGTAAATGTTGAAATTAATATGAACTAAGTTTAATAAATGCTGTAGAAGTATTGTTCATTCTTAGTTCACGTTAACTATAGATAGTTAACCATTGATCCTTATTGTAAAGTGTTACCGTAATAATAATGCCTGTTCTATGGAAGAAGAATTGTCATTTTTGTATGAACTATCTCTTTAAATCCTCTTGATGTGATAGTGAAATATGAGTTGATTTCCCGTGGCTCTCTTCCAGGCCAGCAGTTCTCCTCTCACACCTTCATCTGCCCCTACTGTGGGACCCTTTGCCCTGACTCCTCTTTCCTGGAGGAACACGTCAAGCTGGTGCATCACGAGGAGAGCGCTCTCCAGTCTCCGCCGGGCAGTTCTTCCTCTCGCGGGGAGGGCGACTCGGGCGAGGCGGGACGAGCTCCGGGAGGCCCGGAAGGAGTCGCCGGCAGGGGCGCGCGGGAGAAGAAAGTGGAGGGCGGCTACGAGTGCGGCGACTGTGGCCGGCATTTCAACTATCTGGGAAACTTGCGGCAGCACCAGCGCATCCACACCGGCGAGAAGCCCTTCGTTTGTCCCGAGTGCGGAGAGCGTTTCCGGCACGCCGCGCGTCTCAAGAGCCACCGCCTCAGTCACAGCGGAGCCCAGAGCCCCTTCCCATGCCCGCAGTGCGGTAAGGGCTTCCCAGTGCTGTCCGGACTGAAGCGGCACCAGCGCGTGCACACGGGAGAGAGCCCGTACGCCTGTCCCCAGTGCGGCCGCAGGTTCAAAGAGCTGGGCAACTTATACACACACATGCGCATTCACAGCGGCGCTACGCCATACACTTGCTACCAGTGTGGGCGGAGCTTCAGGCACCTGGGCACATATAAGAGTCATCGCTGTCTGCCCGCCACCCAGTTGCCCAGCGGACACAGTCCAGCGTGGGCGCAGGAAGACAAGGTGCAAACTGGGTGATAGCCAGGTGTCAGATCTGTTCAAAAAGCGGTCCATTACTTCAACAGCTGGTTCAGGATCAATTTCAAACCCGATTGGCCGAAGAAAGACGTGAGAAATGTCGCTATGACTGGATCAGGTTTCATCATGAACAGGAAGCTGTATGATTTAACGCATATTTCTCATTTAAGTCATGTTTAACGGTACATTGCTGCTCGGTTTTGAAACATTGCGCAATAATATCTTCCAACTTCAAACATAAAGTGTGTTTGAATGTCCATACATGGTGTTTCAAGATGAATTCAACTTTTTATTCAGACTTTTTGTAAACTTTTTTTTTTTTGTAAAAAATTTTTTAGTACTAGATAGTAGGTCCACAAGGCCAGATTAACTGCCTTACAAAACTAATTTAACAACCGTGTAAGTTAAATTAAATAATGATGATGATTATGATGACTCCATTTGACATGACCTTTTCCACACTTTACAAAAAAGTACCATGGTATCAGACTGTCATGGAATGTCATTTAGATACAAATTGTATTGAATTATATCAGTGTAACAATATGTACACTGTTGTTCAAAAGTTTGAGGTTTTTAAATGATTTTGAAAGATATTTGTTTGATCATAAATTCAGTAATATTGTGAAATATTAATACAAATTAAAACTGTTTTCAGGTTTTATTGCATTTTAATGCAATTTAGTCGTAAAATAAAAATGTATCAGCATTTACTTGAAATGGAGAAACTGTAACGTTACAAATGCCTTTACTACTATCACTTTTGACCATCTTAAAGTTGCACTTTTTAAGTATATCATGAATCCATCTTCTAAACCGTGTTTTTGTCTTATTCTAAATCACTACGATACGCGTATAATAAGGGTTTATGCTTGGACTATTTCAGTCCGGGCGAGAAGACAACCGCTGCGGAGTAGTCCAGTACCTGCGTGACTCGTCATATAGATAAACAGAGAGAAGTAGTTCCGCCTACAATGTTCTTCCGCAAGAAGACGCATGCAGTTTTGTTTACCCGCTAGAAAAAATGAACGAATTCCCTAAAAACAACAACTCTTGAACACCAGTGTACGAAGAATACCATGATATGTATCAGAATGCAAATCCAGTCATTAGTAATCAAATAATCCAATACTCAAGTTACCATAAACGCTAGTGAAATGTAGATGATACTAATTTCTGTAAGAGTTGACCACCATACAACTGATCTAATACAATTTTTAATACAACTGAACGTAGTTTCAGCAACTCAAAATCATGTTATTGAAAAATCAGGTAGTTTACAGTGTCATTTTGAAAAGACAGCCTCTCGAGCACGGTTAAAGAAGTGCCGTTGTGAGTGCTGCCATCCTGCGGATGGCTTGTGTTACTGCATCGGTATCACCTGGGAGTCAGTGTATCTGTATTTTCAATTTGTTCCAATTGTGATCTCACTATATTAACGCGTTTTTTATTTATATTAGTGAATTTGTTTATATATGTCTACCTGTATTTTAACAACTTATGCGTTTGGGAAAAAATATACTACCTAAATGGAAAAATATGGCTAACTACAGGACACACACAATGATGGGAATGACTGAATGAAGTGTTGGAAATGCAAGCAATGCATCAGATGGATCTTTGATTTTTTTTTTTTCCCCATAGTGTTAATATCAAAATATTGAATGTTAAATAGGACAAAAAGGTACATTTTTTTTATTTCTCAATTGAATGATCTCTACAAGGCAACCTGAACTGTAACTAATAAATAATATTAAGCTATGGTTCTAGTTATTTAGTCTATAAGCGGTTATTAATGATATGACATTTATCAAAGCACATTAAAAATAACATTGCGTGTGATGTGTGTTTTGTTTCCCCTTATTAAATTGCTATGGTCACAACTCAAAAGTAGTTATTGACACAGGCTGAATGAATGTCTTTGACAGGTTGAATGCTGCTGCTGTCATTCTTCCTGGAAATGCCTCTCAGGTTTGCATCAGAAAAAAAGCTGAGGTGAACGTGTGTATCACAAGAGACACAAGAGATAAAGAACAACATTCAGACATTGGAACTATTTTCTTTATTAGAGGGTGACAAGTCACAGTCAGCAATCTCAACGCTTTAATAACACACTGCCAGCTTGACTCGCCGTTTCTCCAGGAGATTGCAGGGCTGTGTGTGAGTGTGACTGAAAGACGTTTCCGAGAAAACACTTTGTGGACAAGCAGCAAATTCTCCCACACAAGTAAGGTATACAAAGTGAACTGTTGATCTTTATAGATGAAATATAATTAAATATAGGCTAAAGGACAATTTGATATATGGATAAATCTACATTTAGATGTGTTTGAAAAAAATGTCCTCTCTTGCTTTTGTAACCATATAACCCTTACAGCTTTATTTTAAACTTAATTTCTTGCCCGAAAAAAACAAACAAAAAAAAAAACACGAAAGGGGTAACACTGTCGTTTTTTTTTTTTCGGGTCAAAATTTTGAGTTTCGATATCTCAGCTCTGGAAGGGTCTAGAGCCTCCATTTTTGCACTCAGGTCAAAGTCTCACAGCCCTCTATCATAATCCAGAGTTTTGAGAAGATTGGAGAAACTTGATTTTTCGCCCAAAAACGGAAAAAAACGAAAGGGGTAACACTGTCGTTTTTTTTTCGGATCGAAATTTTGAGTTTCGATATCTCAGCTCTGGAAGGGTCTAGAGCCTCCATTTTTGCACTCAAGTCAAAGTCTCACGGCCCTCTATCATAATCCAGAGTTTTGAGAAGATTGGAGAAACTTGATTTTTCACCCAAAAACGAAAAAAAAAAACGAAAGGGGTAACACTGTCGTTTTTTTTTCGGGTCGAAATTTTGAGTTTCGATATCTCAGCTCTAGAAGGGTCTAGGGCCTCCATTTTTGCACTCAAGTCAAAGTCTCACAGCCCTCTATCATAATCCAGAGTTTTGAGAAGATTGGAGAAACTTGATTTTTCGCCCAAAAACGGAAAAAAAACGAAAGGGGTAACACTGTCGTTTTTTTTTTCGGGTCGAAATTTTGAGTTTCGATATCTCAGCTCTGGAAGGGTCTAGAGCCTCCATTTTTGCACTCAAGTCAAAGTCTCACAGCCCTCTATCATAATCCAGAGTTTTGAGAAGATTGGAGAAACTTGATTTTTCGCCCAAAAACGAAAAAAAAAACGAAAGGGGTAACACTGTCGTTTTTTTTTCGGGTCGAAATTTTGAGTTTCGATATCTCAGCTCTGGAAGGGTCTAGAGCCTCCATTTTTGCACTCAAGTCAAAGTCTCACAGCCCTCTATCATAATCCAGAGTTTTGAGAAGATTGGAGAAACTTAATTTTTCGCCCGAAAACGAAAAAAAACGAAAGGGGTAACACTGTCGTTTTTTTTTCGGGTCGAAAATTTGGAGTTTCGATATCTCAGCTCTGGAAGGGTCTAGAGCCTCCATTTTTGCACTCAAGTCAAAGTCTCACAGCCCTCTATCATAATCCAGAGTTTTGAGAAGATTGGAGAAACTTGATTTTTCGCCAAAAAACGGAAAAAAACGAAAGGGGTAACACTGTCGTTTTTTTTTCGGGTCGAAATTTTGAGTTTCGATATCTCAGCTCTGGAAGGGTCTAGAGCCTCCATTTTTGCACTCAAGTCAAAGTCTCACAGCCCTCTATCATAATCCAGAGTTTTGAGAAGATTGGAGAAACTTGATTTTTCGCCCAAAAACGGAAAAAAACGAAAGGGGTAACACTGTCGTTTTTTTTTCGGGTCGAAATTTTGAGTTTCGATATCTCAACTCTGGAAGGGTCTAGAGCCTCCATTTTTGCACTCAAGTCAAAGTCTCACAGCCCTCTATCATAATCCAGAGTTTTGAGAAGATTGGAGAAACTTGATTTTTCGCCCAAAAACGAAAAAAAACGAAAGGGGTAACACTGTCGTTTTTTTTTTCGGGTCGAAATTTTGAGTTTCGATATCTCAACTCTGGAAGGGTCTAGAGCCTCCATTTTTGCACTCAAGTCAAAGTCTCACAGCCCTCTATCATAATCCAGAGTTTTGAGAAGATTGGAGAAACTTGATTTTTCGCCCAAAAACGGAAAAAAACGAAACACTGTGGGTTTTTTTTCGGGTCGAAATTTTGAGTTTCGATATCTCAGCTCTGGAAGGGTCTAGAGCCTCCATTTTTGCACTCAAGTCAAAGTCTCACAGCCCTCTATCATAATCCAGAGTTTTGAGAAGATTGGAGAAACTTGATTTTTCGCCCAAAAACGAAAGGGGTAACACTGTCGGTTTTTTTTCGGGTCGAAATTTTGAGTTTCGATATCTCAGCTCTGGAAGGGTCTAGAGCCTCCATTTTTGCACTCAAGTCAAAGTCTCACAGCCCTCTATCATAATCCAGAGTTTTGAGAAGATTGGAGAAACTTGATTTTTCGCCCAAAAACGGAAAAAAAACGAAAGGGGTAACACTGTCGTTTTTTTTTCGGGTCGAAATTTTGAGTTTCGATATCTCAGCTCTGGAAGGGTCTAGAGCCTCCATTTTTGCACTCAGGTCAAAGTCTTGCGGCCCTCTATCATAATCCAGAGTTTTGAGAAGATTGGAGAAACTTGATTTTTCGCCCGAAAATGAAAAAAAACCGAAAGGGGTAACACTGTCGTTTTTTTTTCGGGTCGAAATTTTGAGTTTCGATATCTCAGCTCTGGAAGGGTCTAGAGCCTCCATTTTTGCACTCAAGTCAAAGTCTCACAGCCCTCTATCATAATCCAGAGTTTTGAGAAGATTGGAGAAACTTGATTTTTCGCCCAAAAACGGAAAAAAACGAAAGGGGTAACACTGTCGTTTTTTTTTCGGGTCGAAATTTTGAGTTTCGATATCTCAGCTCTGGAAGGGTCTAGAGCCTCCATTTTTGCACCCAAGTCAAAATCTCACAGCCCTCTATCATAATCCAGAGTTTTGAGAAGATTGGAGAAACTTGATTTTTCGCCCAAAAACGGAAAAAAAACGAAAGGGGTAACACTGTCGTTTTTTTTTCGGGTCGAAATTTTGAGTTTCGATATCTCAGCTCTGGAAGGGTCTAGAGCCTCCATTTTTGCACTCAAGTCAAAGTCTCACAGCCCTCTATCATAATCCAGAGTTTTGAGAAGATTGGAGAAACTTGATTTTTCGCCCAAAAACGGAAAAAAAACGAAAGGGGTAACACTGTCGTTTTTTTTTCGGGTCGAAATTTTGAGTTTCGATATCTCAGCTCTGGAAGGGTCTAGAGCCTCCATTTTTGCACTCAGGTCAAAGTCTTGCGGCCCTCTATCATAATCCAGAGTTTTGAGAAGATTGGAGAAACTTGATTTTTCGCCCAAAAACGGAAAAAAAACGAAAGGGGTAACACTGAAGTTTTTTTTTCGGGTCGAAATTTTGAGTTTCGATATCTCAGCTCTGGAAGGGTCTAGAGCCTCCATTTTTGCACTCAGGTCAAAGTCTCGCGGCCCTCTATCATAATCCAGAGTTTTGAGAAGATTGGAGAAACTTGATTTTTCGCCCGAAAATGAAAAAAAACCGAAAGGGGTAACACTGTCGTTTTTTTTTCGGGTCGAAATTTTGAGTTTCGATATCTCAGCTCTGGAAGGGTCTAGAGCCTCCATTTTTGCATTCAAGTCAAAGTCTCACAGCCCTCTATCATAATCCAGAGTTTTGAGAAGATTGGAGAAACTTGATTTTTCGCCCGAAAACGAAAAAAAACGAAAGGGGTAACACTGTGGGTTTTTTTTCGGGTCAAAATTTTGAGTTTCGATATCTCAGCTCTGGAAGGGTCTAGAGCCTCCATTTTTGCACTCAAGTCAAAGTCTCACAGCCCTCTATCATAATCCAGAGTTTTGAGAAGATTGGAGAAACTTGATTTTTCGCCCGAAAACGAAAAAAAACGAAAGGGGTAACACTGTCGTTTTTTTTTTCGGGTCGAAATTTTGAGTTTCGATATCTCAGCTCTGGAAGGGTCTAGAGCCTCCATTTTTGCACTCAAGTCAAAGTCTCACAGCCCTCTATCATAATCCAGAGTTTTGAGAAGATTGGAGAAACTTGATTTTTCGCCCAAAAACGGAAAAAAACGAAAGGGGTAACACTGTCGTTTTTTTTTCGGGTCGAAATTTTGAGTTTCGATATCTCAGCTCTGGAAGGGTCTAGAGCCTCCATTTTTGCACCCAAGTCAAAATCTCACAGCCCTCTATCATAATCCAGAGTTTTGAGAAGATTGGAGAAACTTGATTTTTCGCCCGAAAACGAAAAAAAAACGAAAAGGGTAACACTGTGGTTTTTTTTTTCGGGTCGAAATTTTGAGTTTCGATATCTCAGCTCTGGAAGGGTCTAGAGCCTCCATTTTTGCACTCAAGTCAAAGTCTCACAGCCCTCTATCATAATCCAGAGTTTTGAGAAGATTGGAGAAACTTGATTTTTCGCCCAAAAACGAAAAAAAACGAAAGGGGTAACACTGTCGTTTTTTTTTCGGGTCGAAATTTTGAGTTTCGATATCTCAGCTCTGGAAGGGTCTAGAGCCTCCATTTTTGCACTCAAGTCAAAGTCTCACAGCCCTCTATCATAATCCAGAGTTTTGATAAGATTGGAGAAACTTGATTTTTCGCCCAAAAACGAAAAAAAACGAAAGGGGTAACACTGTCGTTTTTTTTTCGGGTCGAAATTTTGAGTTTCGATATCTCAGCTCTGGAAGGGTCTAGAGCCTCCATTTTTGCACTCAGGTCAAAGTCTCACGGCCCTCTATCATAATCCAGAGTTTTGAGAAGATTGGAGAAACTTGATTTTTCGCCCGAAAACGAAAAAAAACGAAAGGGGTAACACTGTCGCTTTTTTTTTTGGGTCGAAATTTTGAGTTTCGATATCTCAGCTCTGGAAGGGTCTAGAGCCTCCATTTTTGCACTCAGGTCAAAGTCTCACAGCCCTCTATCATAATCCAGAGTTTTGAGAAGATTGGAGAAACTTGATTTTTCGCCCAAAAACGGAAAAAAACAAAAGGGGTAACACTGTGGTTTTTTTTTCGGGTCGAAATTTTGAGTTTCGATATCTCAGCTCTGGAAGGGTCTAGAGCCTCCATTTTTGCACCCAAGTCAAAGTCTCACAGCCCTCTATCATAATCCAGAGTTTTGAGAAGATTGGAGAAACTTGATTTTTCGCCCAAAAACGAAAAAAAACGAAAGGGGTAACACTGTCGTGTTTTTTTTTTCGGGTCGAAATTTTGAGTTTCGATATCTCAGCTCTGGAAGGGTCTAGAGCCTCCATTTTTGCACTCAAGTCAAAGTCTCACAGCCCTCTATCATAATCCAGAGTTTTGAGAAGATTGGAGAAACTTGATTTTTCGCCCAAAAACGAAAAAAAAACGAAAGGGGTAACACTGTCGTTTTTTTTTCGGGTCGAAATTTTGAGTTTCGATATCTCAGCTCTGGAAGGGTCTAGAGCCTCCATTTTTGCACTCAAGTCAAAGTCTCACAGCCATCTATCATAATCCAGAGTTTTGAGAAGATTGGAGAAACTTGATTTTTCGCCCAAAAACGGAAAAAAACGAAAGGGGTAACACTGTCGTTTTTTTTTCGGGTCGAAATTTTGAGTTTCGATATCTCAGCTCTGGAAGGGTCTAGAGCCTCCATTTTTGCACTCAGGTCAAAGTCTCACGGCCCTCTATCATAATCCAGAGTTTTGAGAAGATTGGAGAAACTTGATTTTTCGCCCGAAAACGAAAAAAAACGAAAGGGGTAACACTGTGGGTTTTTTTTCGGGTCGAAATTTTGAGTTTCGATATCTCAGCTCTGGAAGGGTCTAGAGCCTCCATTTTTGCACCCAAGTCAAAGTCTCACAGCCCTCTATCATAATCCAGAGTTTTGAGAAGATTGGAGAAACTTGATTTTTCGCCCCCAAAAACGAAAAAAAAAACGAAAGGGGTAACACTGTCGTTTTTTTTTCGGGTCGAAATTTTGAGTTTCGATATCTCAGCTCTGGAAGGGTCTAGAGCCTCCATTTTTGCACTCAAGTCAAAGTCTCACAGCCCTCTATCATAATCCAGAGTTTTGAGAAGATTGGAGAAACTTAATTTTTCGCCCGAAAATGAAAAAAAACGAAAGGGGTAACACTGTCGTTTTTTTTTCGGGTCGAAATTTTGAGTTTCGATATCTCAGCTCTGGAAGGGTCTAGAGCCTCCATTTTTGCACTCAAGTCAAAGTCTCACAGCCCTCTATCATAATCCAGAGTTTTGAGAAGATTGGAGAAACTTGATTTTTCGCCCAAAAACTGAAAAAAACAAAAGGGGTAACACTGTCGGTTTTTTTTCGGGTCGAAATTTTGAGTTTCGATATCTCAGCTCTGGAAGGGTCTAGAGGCTCCATTTTTGCACTCAGGTCAAAGTCTCGCGGCCCTCTATCATAATCCAGAGTTTTGAGAAGATTGGAGAAACTTGATTTTTCGCCCGAAAATGAAAAAAAAACGAAAGGGGTAACACTGTCGTTTTTTTTTTCGGGTCGAAATTTTGAGTTTCGATATCTCAGCTCTGGAAGGGTCTAGAGCCTCCATTTTTGCACTCAAGTCAAAGTCTCACAGCCCTCTATCATAATCCAGAGTTTTGATAAGATTGGAGAAACTTGATTTTTCGCCCAAAAACTGAAAAAAAACAAAAGGGGTAACACTGTCGTTTTTTTTTCGGGTCGAAATTTTGAGTTTCGATATCTCAGCTCTGGAAGGGTCTAGAGCCTCCATTTTTGCACTCAGGTCAAAGTCTCACGGCCCTCTATCATAATCCAGAGTTTTGAGAAGATTGGAGAAACTTGATTTTTCGCCCGAAAACGAAAAAAAAAACGAAAAGGGTAACACTGTGGTTTTTTTTTTCGGGTCGAAATTTTGAGTTTCGATATCTCAGCTCTGGAAGGGTCTAGAGCCTCCATTTTTGCACCCAAGTCAAAGTCTCACAGCCCTCTATCATAATCCAGAGTTTTGAGAAGATTGGAGAAACTTGATTTTTCGCCCAAAAACGAAAAAAAAACGAAAGGGGTAACACTGTCGTTTTTTTTTCGCGTCGAAATTTTGAGTTTCGATATCTCAGCTCTGGAAGGGTCTAGAGCCTCCATTTTTGCACTCAAGTCAAAGTCTCACAGCCCTCTATCATAATCCAGAGTTTTGAGAAGATTGGAGAAACTTGATTTTTCGCCCAAAAACGAAAAAAAACGAAAGGGGTAACACTGTCGTTTTTTTTTCGGGTCGAAATTTTGAGTTTCGATATCTCAGCTCTGGAAGGGTCTAGAGCCTCCATTTTTGCACTCAGGTCAAAGTCTCACGGCCCTCTATCATAATCCAGAGTTTTGAGAAGATTGGAGAAACTTGATTTTTCGCCCAAAAACGAAAAAAAACGAAAGGGGTAACACTGTCGTTTTTTTTTCGGGTCGAAATTTTGAGTTTCGATATCTCAGCTGTGGAAGGGTCTAGAGCCTCCATTTTTGCACTCAAGTCAAAGTCTCACAGCCCTCTATCATAATCCAGAGTTTTGAGAAGATTGGAGAAACTTGATTTTTCGCCCAAAAACGGAAAAAAACGAAAGGGGTAACACTGTGGGTTTTTTTTTCGGGTCGAAATTTTGAGTTTCGATATCTCAGCTCTGGAAGGGTCTAGAGCCTCCATTTTTGCACTCAGGTCAAAGTCTCGCGGCCCTCTATCATAATCCAGAGTTTTGAGAAGATTGGAGAAACTTGATTTTTCGCCCGAAAATGAAAAAAAAACGAAAGGGGTAACACTGTCGTTTTTTTTTCGGGTCGAAATTTTGAGTTTCGATATCTCAGCTCTGGAAGGGTCTAGAGCCTCCATTTTTGCACTCAAGTCAAAGTCTCACAGCCCTCTATCATAATCCAGAGTTTTGAGAAGATTGGAGAAACTTGATTTTTCGCCCGAAAACGAAAAAAAAACGAAAGGGGTAACACTGTGGGTTTTTTTTCGGGTCAAAATTTTGAGTTTCGATATCTCAGCTCTGGAAGGGTCTAGAGCCTCCATTTTTGCACCCAAGTCAAAGTCTCACAGCCCTCTATCATAATCCAGAGTTTTGAGAAGATTGGAGAAACTTGATTTTTCGCCCAAAAACGAAAAAAAAACGAAAGGGGTAACACTGTCATTTTTTTTTTCGGGTCGAAATTTTGAGTTTCGATATCTCAGCTCTGGAAGGGTCTAGAGCCTCCATTTTTGCACTCAAGTCAAAGTCTCACAGCCCTCTATCATAATCCAGAGTTTTGAGAAGATTGGAGAAACTTAATTTTTCGCCCGAAAACGAAAAAAAACGAAAGGGGTAACACTGTCGTTTTTTTTTCGGGTCGAAATTTTGAGTTTCGATATCTCAGCTCTGGAAGGGTCTAGAGCCTCCATTTTTGCACTCAAGTCAAAGTCTCACAGCCCTCTATCATAATCCAGAGTTTTGAGAAGATTGGAGAAACTTGATTTTTCGCCCGAAAACGAAAAAAAAAACGAAAAGAGTAACACTGTGGTTTTTTTTTTCGGGTCGAAATTTTGAGTTTCGATATCTCAGCTCTGGAAGGGTCTAGAGCCTCCATTTTTGCACCCAAGTCAAAGTCTCACAGCCCTCTATCATAATCCAGAGTTTTGAGAAGATTGGAGAAACTTGATTTTTCGCCCAAAAACGAAAAAAAACGAAAGGGGTAACACTGTCGTTTTTTTTTCGGGTCGAAATTTTGAGTTTCGATATCTCAGCTCTGGAAGGGTCTAGAGCCTCCATTTTTGCACTCAAGTCAAAGTCTCACAGCCCTCTATCATAATCCAGAGTTTTGAGAAGATTGGAGAAACTTGATTTTTCGCCCAAAAACGAAAAAAAACGAAAGGGGTAACACTGTCGTTTTTTTTTCGGGTCGAAATTTTGAGTTTCGATATCTCAGCTCTGGAAGGGTCTAGAGCCTCCATTTTTGCACTCAGTTCAAAGTCTCACGGCCCTCTATCATAATCCAGAGTTTTGAGAAGATTGGAGAAACTTGATTTATCGCCCGAAAACGAAAAAAAACGAAAGGGGTAACACTGTCGTTTTTTTTTCGGGTCGAAATTTTGAGTTTCGATATCTCAGCTCTGGAAGGGTCTAGAGCCTCCATTTTTGCACTCAAGTCAAAGTCTCACAGCCCTCTATCATAATCCAGAGTTTTGAGAAGATTGGAGAAACTTGATTTTTCGCCCAAAAACGGAAAAAAACAAAAGGGGTAACACTGTGGTTTTTATTTCGGGTCGAAATTTTGAGTTTCGATATCTCAGCTCTGGAAGGGTCTAGAGCCTCCATTTTTGCACCCAAGTCAAAGTCTCACAGCCCTCTATCATAATCCAGAGTTTTGAGAAGATTGGAGAAACTTGATTTTTCGCCCAAAAACGGAAAAAAAACGAAAGGGGTAACACTGTCGTTTTTTTTTTCGGGTCGAAATTTTGAGTTTCGATATCTCAGCTCTGGAAGGGTCTAGAGCCTCCATTTTTGCACTCAAGTCAAAGTCTCAAAGCCCTCTATCACAATCCAGAGTTTTGAGAAGATTGGAGAAACTTGATTTTTCGCCCAAAAACGGAAAAAAAACGAAAGGGGTAACACTGTCGTTTTTTTTTCGGGTCGAAATTTTGAGTTTCGATATCTCAGCTCTGGAAGGGTCTAGAGCCTCCATTTTTGCACTCAGGTCAAAGTCTTGCGGCCCTCTATCATAATCCAGAGTTTTGAGAAGATTGGAGAAACTTGATTTTTCGCCCAAAAACGGAAAAAAAACGAAAGGGGTAACACTGTCGTTTTTTTTTCGGGTCGAAATTTTGAGTTTCGATATCTCAGCTCTGGAAGGGTCTAGAGCCTCCATTTTTGCACTCAGGTCAAAGTCTCGCGGCCCTCTATCATAATCCAGAGTTTTGAGAAGATTGGAGAAACTTGATTTTTCGCCCAAAAACGAAAAAAAAAACGAAAGGGGTAACACTGTCATTTTTTTTTTCGGGTCGAAATTTTGAGTTTCGATATCTCAGCTCTGGAAGGGTCTAGAGCCTCCATTTTTGCACTCAAGTCAAAGTCTCACAGCCCTCTATCATAATCCAGAGTTTTGAGAAGATTGGAGAAACTTAATTTTTCGCCCGAAAATGAAAAAAAACGAAAGGGGTAACACTGTCGTTTTTTTTTCGGGTCGAAATTTTGAGTTTCGATATCTCAGCTCTGGAAGGGTCTAGAGCCTCCATTTTTGCACTCAAGTCAAAGTCTCACAGCCCTCTATCATAATCCAGAGTTTTGAGAAGATTGGAGAAACTTGATTTTTCGCCCAAAAACGAAAAAAAAACGAAAAGGGTAACACTGTGGGTTTTTTTTTCGGGTCGAAATTTTGAGTTTCGATATCTCAGCTCTGGAAGGGTCTAGAGCCTCCATTTTTGCACCCAAGTCAAAGTCTCACAGCCCTCTATCATAATCCAGAGTTTTGAGAAGATTGGAGAAACTTGATTTTTCGCCCAAAAACGAAAAAAAACGAAAGGGGTAACACTGTCGTTTTTTTTTCGGGTCGAAATTTTGAGTTTCGATATCTCAGCTCTGGAAGGGTCTAGAGCCTCCATTTTTGCACTCAAGTCAAAGTCTCACAGCCCTCTATCATAATCCAGAGTTTTGAGAAGATTGGAGAAACTTGATTTTTCGCCCAAAAACGAAAAAAAACGAAAGGGGTAACACTGTCGTTTTTTTTTCGGGTCGAAATTTTGAGTTTCGATATCTCAGCTCTGGAAGGGTCTAGAGCCTCCATTTTTGCACTCAGGTCAAAGTCTCACGGCCCTCTATCATAATCCAGAGTTTTGAGAAGATTGGAGAAACTTGATTTTTCGCCCGAAAACGAAAAAAAACGAAAGGGGTAACACTGTCGTTTTTTTTTCGGGTCGAAATTTTGAGTTTCGATATCTCAGCTCTGGAAGGGTCTAGAGCCTCCATTTTTGCACTCAAGTCAAAGTCTCACAGCCCTCTATCATAATCCAGAGTTTTGAGAAGATTGGAGAAACTTGATTTTTCGCCCAAAAACGGAAAAAAACAAAAGGGGTAACACTGTGGTTTTTTTTTCGGGTCGAAATTTTGAGTTTCGATATCTCAGCTCTGGAAGGGTCTAGAGCCTCCATTTTTGCACCCAAGTCAAAGTCTCACAGCCCTCTATCATAATCCAGAGTTTTGAGAAGATTGGAGAAACTTGATTTTTCGCCCAAAAACGAAAAAAAACGAAAGGGGTAACACTGTCGTTTTTTTTTCGGGTCGAAATTTTGAGTTTCGATATCTCAGCTCTGGAAGGGTCTAGAGCCTCCATTTTTGCACTCAAGTCAAAGTCTCACAGCCCTCTATCATAATCCAGAGTTTTGAGAAGATTGGAGAAACTTGATTTTTCGCCCAAAAACGAAAAAAAACGAAAGGGGTAACACTGTCGTTTTTTTTTCGGGTCGAAATTTTGAGTTTCGATATCTCAGCTCTGGAAGGGTCTAGAGCCTCCATTTTTGCACTCAAGTCAAAGTCTCACAGCCATCTATCATAATCCAGAGTTTTGAGAAGATTGGAGAAACTTGATTTTTCGCCCAAAAACGGAAAAAAACGAAAGGGGTAACACTGTCGTTTTTTTTTCGGGTCGAAATTTTGAGTTTCGATATCTCAGCTCTGGAAGGGTCTAGAGCCTCCATTTTTGCACTCAGGTCAAAGTCTCACGGCCCTCTATCATAATCCAGAGTTTTGAGAAGATTGGAGAAACTTGATTTTTCGCCCGAAAACGAAAAAAAACGAAAGGGGTAACACTGTGGGTATTTTTTCGGGTCGAAATTTTGAGTTTCGATATCTCAGCTCTGGAAAGGTCTAGAGCCTCCATTTTTGCACCCAAGTCAAAGTCTCACAGCCCTCTATCATAATCCAGAGTTTTGAGAAGATTGGAGAAACTTGATTTTTCGCCCCCAAAAACGAAAAAAAAACCGAAAGGGGTAACACTGTCGTTTTTTTTTCGGGTCGAAATTTTGAGTTTCGATATCTCAGCTCTGGAAGGGTCTAGAGCCTCCATTTTTGCACTCAAGTCAAAGTCTCACAGCCCTCTATCATAATCCAGAGTTTTGAGAAGATTGGAGAAACTTAATTTTTCGCCCGAAAATGAAAAAAAAAACGAAAGGGGTAACACTGTCGTTTTTTTTTCGGGTCGAAATTTTGAGTTTCGATATCTCAGCTCTGGAAGGGTCTAGAGCCTCCATTTTTGCACTCAAGTCAAAGTCTCACAGCCCTCTATCATAATCCAGAGTTTTGAGAAGATTGGAGAAACTTGATTTTTCACCCAAAAACTGAAAAAAACAAAAGGGGTAACACTGTCGTTTTTTTTTCGGGTCGAAATTTTGAGTTTCGATATCTCAGCTCTGGAAGGGTCTAGAGGCTCCATTTTTGCACTCAGGTCAAAGTCTCGCGGCCCTCTATCATAATCCAGAGTTTTGAGAAGATTGGAGAAACTTGATTTTTCGCCCGAAAATGAAAAAAAAAACGAAAGGGGTAACACTGTCGTTTTTTTTTTCGGGTCGAAATTTTGAGTTTCGATATCTCAGCTCTGGAAGGGTCTAGAGCCTCCATTTTTGCACTCAAGTCAAAGTCTCACAGCCCTCTATCATAATCCAGAGTTTTGAGAAGATTGGAGTAACTTGATTTTTCGCCCAAAAACTGAAAAAAACAAAAGGGGTAACACTGTCGTTTTTTTTTCGGGTCGAAATTTTGAGTTTCGATATCTCAGCTCTGGAAGGGTCTAGAGCCTCCATTTTTGCACTCAGGTCAAAGTCTCACGGCCCTCTATCATAATCCAGAGTTTTGAGAAGATTGGAGAAACTTGATTTTTCGCCCAAAAACGAAAAAAAAACGAAAGGGGTAACACTGTCGTTTTTTTTTCGGGTCGAAATTTTGAGTTTCGATATCTCAGCTCTGGAAGGGTCTAGAGCCTCCATTTTTGCACTCAAGTCAAAGTCTCACAGCCCTCTATCATAATCCAGAGTTTTGAGAAGATTGGAGAAACTTGATTTTTCGCCCAAAAACGAAAAAAAACGAAAGGGGTAACACTGTGGGTTTTTTTTCGGGTCGAAATTTTGAGTTTCGATTTATCTGAGCTCTGGAAGGGTCTAGAGCCTCCATTTTTGCACCCAAGTCAAAGTCTCACAGCCCTCTATCATAATCCAGAGTTTTGAGAAGATTGGAGAAACTTGATTTTTCGCCCAAAAACGAAAAAAAACGAAAGGGGTAACACTGTCGTTTTTTTTTTCGGGTCGAAATTTTGAGTTTCGATATCTCAGCTCTGGAAGGGTCTAGAGCCTCCATTTTTGCACTCAAGTCAAAGTCTCACAGCCCTCTATCATAATCCAGAGTTTTGAGAAGATTGGAGAAACTTGATTTTTCGCCCAAAAACGGAAAAAAACGAAAGGGGTAACACTGTCGTTTTTTTTTTCGGGTCGAAATTTTGAGTTTCGATATCTCAGCTCTGGAAGGGTCTAGAGCCTCCATTTTTGCACTCAGGTCAAAGTCTCAGGGCCCTCTATTATAATCCAGAGTTTTGAGAAGATTGGAGAAACTTGATTTTTCGCCCGAAAACGAAAAAAAACGAAAGGGGTAACACTGTCGTTTTTTTTTCGGGTCGAAATTTTGAGTTTCGATATCTCAGCTCTGGAAGGGTCTAGAGCCTCCATTTTTGCACTCAAGTCAAAGTCTCACAGCCCTCTATCATAATCCAGAGTTTTGAGAAGATTGGAGAAACTTGATTTTTCGCCCGAAAACGGAAAAAAACAAAAGGGGTAACACTGTCGTTTTTTTTTCGGGTCGAAATTTTGAGTTTCGATATCTCAACTCTGGAAGGGTCTAGAGCCTCCATTTTTGCACTCAGGTCAAAGTCTCACGGCCCTCTATCATAATCCAGAGTTTTGAGAAGATTGGAGAAACTTGATTTTTCGCCCAAAAACGGAAAAAAACGAAAGGGGTAACACTGTCGTTTTTTTTTCGGGTCGAAATTTTGAGTTTCGATATCTCAGGTCTGGAAGGGTCTAGAGCCTCCATTTTTGCACTCAGGTCAAAGTCTCGCGGCCCTCTATCATAATCCAGAGTTTTGAGAAGATTGGAGAAACTTGATTTTTCGCCCGAAAATGAAAAAAAAACGAAAGGGGTAACACTGTCGTTTTTTTTTCGGGTCGAAATTTTGAGTTTCGATATCTCAGCTCTGGAAGGGTCTAGAGCCTCCATTTTTGCACCCAAGTCAAAGTCTCACAGCCCTCTATCATAATCCAGAGTTTTGAGAAGATTGGAGAAACTTGATTTTTCGCCCGAAAACGAAAAAAAACGAAAGGGGTAACACTGTCGTTTTTTTTTCGGGTCGAAATTTTGAGTTTCGATATCTCAGCTCTGGAAGGGTCTAGAGCCTCCATTTTTGCACTCAAGTCAAAGTCTCACAGCCCTGTATCATAATCCAGAGTTTTGAGAAGATTGGAGAAACTTAATTTATCGCCCGAAAACGAAAAAAAACGAAAGGGGTAACACTTTGGTTTTTTTTTCGGGTCGAAATTTTGAGTTTCGATATCTCAGCTCTGGAAGGGTCTAGAGCCTCCATTTTTGCACTCAAGTCAAAGTCTCACAGCCCTCTATCATAATCCAGAGTTTTGAGAAGATTGGAGAAACTTGATTTTTCGCCCGAAAACGAAAAAAAACGAAAGGGGTAACACTGTGGGTTTTTTTTCGGGTCAAAATTTTGAGTTTCGATATCTCAGCTCTGGAAGGGTCTAGAGCCTCCATTTTTGCACCCAAGTCAAAGTCTCACAGCCCTCTATCATAATCCAGAGTTTTGAGAAGATTGGAGAAACTTGATTCTTCGCCCAAAAACGAAAAAAAACGAAAGGGGTAACACTGTCGTTTTTTTTTCGGGTCGAAATTTTGAGTTTCGATATCTCAGCTCTGGAAGGGTCTAGAGCCTCCATTTTTGCACTCAAGTCAAAGTCTCACAGCCCTCTATCATAATCCAGAGTTTTGAGAAGATTGGAGAAACTTGATTTTTCGCCCAAAAACGAAAGTAACACTGTCGTTTTTTTTTCGGGTCGAAATTTTGAGTTTCGATATCTCAGCTCTGGAAGGGTCTAGAGCCTAGGGATGCACCGAATATTCGGCCACCGAAAATTTTCGGCCGAAAATGGCCCAAAAGTGAATTTTCGGTTTTCGGCCGAAAGACTTTTATCACCGAAACAATACGGCCGAAATGTTGTGATGACGCAAACAGAAACCGCGACCTGCACGTGCTTGTCTGAAGCAACATGTTTGCGGTGCGGACGTATTTCAGTGAATCTGAACCCGCGAGGAGACGGAAGTTTATCCACCTATATCTGCTCTAAACAATGCGCGCCGCCATGACAACGACTCCGGATGCGAGCGGGTCAAGTATAAACTGTGGAGACTCGCGCTGCGGAGGTAGGCGAAAGTATGCGCGAGTCTCCTCAGACAGCGCGCGCACCGCTCCAAACGGTCGAGGCGTTTATACTGGACCCGCTCTCCGTCGTACTATTCCTTGAAACGACAGGGGACGATTCAAGTAACTGTCCTCTAACCATTAGGAATCGGTGAGAAGAAGAATAATCATGTAAAACCCAGTAAACTCTGAGATTATTACTTGTGTGACATTACAAAAAAATATATATGGGAACATGTATGTATAGAACTAAATTAATGCTCTCTTAAATATTTTCTACATTCACTAAACATGTTTCGTTAAGTTTCATGTACATTTGTATTAATCATGGACCTTTGTTCATTTAAAAAGGCTTTTTATGCTATTGTATGCTACATTTTTAAAATGTAAGAAACTAATTTAGACGTGCAAAGGGTGCTGGTGTGATGAGAAGAAGTTCGCACTCGGCTTTGTTTTTATGAGAGAACATTTAATTTTAAAACCTTTCTGCAGGCCATTAGATTATTATTTAATGTACACATGAGTGGGGTCAAAAACATTTTACTTTGAATTTTATTTTATACTGTACATTGTGCTAAATAAATATTTGCATAATTTGTAATTGATTTATTCTTTGAAAATTTTATATTAATTTATGCAATTGCAATGCCTTGATTTTAGTAACGTTTGTACACAGTCATAGCCATAAATGCAATGATACTGATAATTGGCATAATTTCTTTCGGTGTTTCGGTTTTCGGTTTTCGGCCTTGGTTTCCTCTTTTTCGGTTTTCGGTTTCGGCCAAGAATTTTCATTTCGGTGCATCCCTACTAGAGCCTCCATTTTTGCACTCAAGTCAAATTCTCACAGCCCTCTATCATAATCCAGAGTTTTGAGAAGATTGGAGAAACTTGATTTTTCGCCCGAAAACGAAAAAAAACGAAAGGGGTAACACTGTGGGGTTTTTTTCGGGTCAAAATTTTGAGTTTCGATATCTCAGCTCTGGAAGGGTCTAGAGCCTCCATTTTTGCACCCAAGTCAAAGTCTCACAGCCCTCTATCATAATCCAGAGTTTTGAGAAGATTGGAGAAACTTGATTTTTCGCCCAAAAACGAAAAAAAAACGAAAGGGGTAACACTGTCGTTTTTTTTTTCGGGTCGAAATTTTGAGTTTCGATATCTCAGCTCTGGAAGGGTCTAGAGCCTCCATTTTTGCACTCAAGTCAAAGTCTCACAGCCCTCTATCATAATCCAGAGTTTTGAGAAGATTGGAGAAACTTAATTTTTCGCCCGAAAATGAAAAAAAACGAAAGGGGTAACACTGTCGTTTTTTTTTCGGGTCGAAATTTTGAGTTTCGATATCTCAGCTCTGGAAGGGTCTAGAGCCTCCATTTTTGCACTCAAGTCAAAGTCTCACAGCCCTCTATCATAATCCAGAGTTTTGAGAAGATTGGAGAAACTTAATTTTTCGCCCGAAAATGAAAAAAAAACGAAAGGGGTAACACTGTCGTTTTTTTTTCGGGTCGAAATTTTGAGTTTCGATATCTCAGCTCTGGAAGGGTCTAGAGCCTCCATTTTTGCACTCAAGTCAAAGTCTCACAGCCCTCTATCATAATCCAGAGTTTTGAGAAGATTGGAGAAACTTGATTTTTCGCCCAAAAACTGAAAAAAACAAAAGGGGTAACACTGTCGTTTTTTTTTCGGGTCGAAATTTTGAGTTTCGATATCTCAGCTCTGGAAGGGTCTAGAGCCTCCATTTTTGCACTCAAGTCAAAGTCTCACGGCCCTCTATCATAATCCAGAGTTTTGAGAAGATTGGAGAAACTTGATTTTTCGCCCGAAAACGAAAAAAACCCGAAAAGGGTAACACTGTGGTTTTTTTTTTCGGGTCGAAATTTTGAGTTTCGATATCTCAGCTCTGGAAGGGTCTAGAGCCTCCATTTTTGCACCCAAGTCAAAGTCTCACAGCCCTCTATCATAATCCAGAGTTTTGAGAAGATTGGAGAAACTTGATTTTTCGCCCAAAAACGAAAAAAAAACGAAAGGGGTAACACTGTCGTTTTTTTTTTCGGGTCGAAATTTTGAGTTTCGATATCTCAGCTCTGGAAGGGTCTAGAGCCTCCATTTTTGCACTCAAGTCAAAGTCTCACAGCCCTCTATCATAATCCAGAGTTTTGAGAAGATTGGAGAAACTTGATTTTTCGCCCAAAAACGAAAAAAAAAAACGAAAGGGGTAACACTGTCGTTTTTTTTTCGGGTCGAAATTTTGAGTTTCGATATCTCAGCTCTGGAAGGGTCTAGAGCCTCCATTTTTGCACTCAGGTCAAAGTCTCACGGCCCTCTATCATAATCCAGAGTTTTGAGAAGATTGGAGAAACTTGATTTTTCGCCCAAAAACGGAAAAAAACAAAAGGGGTAACACTGTGGTTTTTTTTTCGGGTCGAAATTTTGAGTTTCGATATCTCAGCTCTGGAAGGGTCTAGAGCCTCCATTTTTGCACCCAAGTCAAAGTCTCACAGCCCTCTATCATAATCCAGAGTTTTGAGAAGATTGGAGAAACTTGATTTTTCGCCCAAAAACGAAAAAAAACGAAAGGGGTAACACTGTCGTTTTTTTTTCGGGTCGAAATTTTGAGTTTCGATATCTCAGCTCTGGAAGGGTCTAGAGCCTCCATTTTTGCACTCAAGTCAAAGTCTCACAGCCCTCTATCATAATCCAGAGTTTTGAGAAGATTGGAGAAACTTGATTTTTCGCCCAAAAACGAAAGTAACACTGTCGTTTTTTTTTTCGGGTCGAAATTTTGAGTTTCGATATCTCAGCTCTGGAAGGGTCTAGAGCCTCCATTTTTGCACTCAAGTCAAAGTCTCACAGCCCTCTATCATAATCCAGAGTTTTGAGAAGATTGGAGAAACTTGATTTTTCGCCCAAAAACGAAAGGGGTAACACTGTCGGTTTTTTTTCGGGTCGAAATTTTGAGTTTCGATATCTCAGCTCTGGAAGGGTCTAGAGCCTCCATTTTTGCACTCAAGTCAAAGTCTCACAGCCCTCTATCATAATCCAGAGTTTTGATAAGATTGAAGAAACTTAATTTTTCGCCCGAAAACAAAAAAAAAACGAAAGGGGTAACACTGTCGTTTTTTTTTCGGGTCAAAATTTTGCATTTTTATATCTCAGCTCTGGAAGGGTCTAGAGCCTCCATTTTTGCACTCAGGTCAAAGTCTCACAGCCCTCTATCATAATCCAGAGTCTTGAGAAGATTGGAGAAACTTAATTTTTCGCCCGAAAACGAAAAAAAAAACGAAAGGGGTAACACTGTTGTTTTTTTTTTCAGGTGGAAATTTTGAGTTTTGATATCTCAACTCTAGAAGGGTCTAGAGCCTCCATTGTTGCACTCAGGTCAAAGTCTCACAGCCCTCTATCATAATCCAGAGTTTTGAGAAGATTGGAGAAACTTAATATTTCGCCCGAAAATGAAAAAAAACGAAAGGGGTAACACTGTCGTTTTTTTTTCGGGTCGAAATTTTTTAATTTCGATATCTCAGCTCTGGAAGGGTCTAGAGCCTCCATTTTTTCAGTCAAGTCAAAGTCTCACAGCCCTCTAACATAATCCAGAGATTTGAGAAGATTGGAGAAACGTAATTTTTCGCCCGAAAACTAAAAAAACGAAAGGGGTAACACTGTCGTTTTTTTTCCGGGTCGAAATTTAGGGTTTCGATATCTCAGCTCTGGAATGGCCTAGAGCCTCCATTTTTGCACTCAGGTCAAAGTCTCGCGGCCCTCTATCATAATCAAGAGTTTTGAGAAGATTGGAGAAACTTGATTTTTCGGCCGAAAACGAAAAAAAACGAAAGGGGTAACACTGTCGTTTTTTTTTTTCAGGTCGAAATTTTGAGTTTCGATATCTCAGCTCTGGAAGGGTCTAGAGCCTCCATTTTTGCACTCAGGTCAAAGTCTCACGGCCCTCTATCATAATCCAGAGTTTTGAGAAGATTGGAGAAACTTGATTTTTCGCCCAAAAACGAAAAAAAACGAAAGGGGTAACACTGTCGTTTTTTTTTCGGGTCGAAATTTTGAGTTTCGATATCTCAGCTCTGGAAGGGTCTAGAGCCTCCATTTTTGCACTCAAGTCAAAGTCTCACAGCCCTCTATCATAATCCAGAGTTTTGAGAAGATTGGAGAAACTTGATTTTTCGCCCAAAAACGAAAAAAAACGAAAGGGGTAACACTGTCGTTTTTTTTTCGGGTCGAAATTTTGAGTTTCGATATCTCAGCTCTGGAAGGGTCTAGAGCCTCCATTTTTGCACTCAAGTCAAAGTCTCACAGCCCTCTATCATAATCCAGAGTTTTGAGAAGATTGGAGAAACTTGATTTTTCGCCCAAAAACGAAAAAAAAAACGAAAGGGGTAACACTGTGGTTTTTTTTTCGGGTCGAAATTTTGAGTTTCGATATCTCAGCTCTGGAAGGGTCTAGAGCCTCCATTTTTGCACTCAGGTCAAAGTCTCACGGCCCTCTGTCATAATCCAGAGTTTTGAGAAGATTGGAGAAACTTGATTTTTCGCCCGAAAACGAAAAAAAACGAAAGGGGTAACACTGTGGGTTTTTTTTCGGGTCGAAATTTTGAGTTTCGATATCTCAGCTCTGGAAGGGTCTAGAGCCTCCATTTTTGCACCCAAGTCAAAGTCTCACAGCCCTCTATCATAATCCAGAGTTTTGAGAAGATTGGAGAAACTTGATTTTTCGCCCAAAAACGAAAAAAAAACGAAAGGGGTAACACTGTCGTTTTTTTTTCGGGTCGAAATGTTGAGTTTCGATATCTCAGCTCTGGAAGGGTCTAGAGCCTCCATTTTTGCACTCAAGTCAAAGTCTCACAGCCCTCTATCATAATCCAGAGTTTTGAGAAGATTGGAGAAACTTGATTTTTCGCCCAAAAACGGAAAAAAACGAAAGGGGTAACACTGTCGTTTTTTTTTCGGGTCGAAATTTTGAGTTTCGATATCTCAGCTCTGGAAGGGTCTAGAGCCTCCATTTTTGCACTCAGGTCAAAGTCTCGCGGCCCTCTATCATAATCCAGAGTTTTGAGAAGATTAGAGAAACTTGATTTTTCGCCCGAAAATGAAAAAAATAAACGAAAGGGGTAACACTGTCGTTTTTTTTTTCGGGTCGAAATTTTGAGTTTCGATATCTCAGCTCTGGAAGGGTCTAGAGCCTCCATTTTTGCACCCAAGTCAAAGTCTCACAGCCCTCTATCATAATCCAGAGTTTTGAGAAGATTGGAGAAACTTGATTTTTCGCCCAAAAACGAAAAAAAACGAAAGGGGTAACACTGTCGTTTTTTTTTCGGGTCGAAATTTTGAGTTTCGATATCTCAGCTCTGGAAGGGTCTAGAGCCTCCATTTTTGCACTCAAGTCAAAGTCTCACAGCCCTCTATCATAATCCAGAGTTTTGAGAAGATTGGAGAAACTTGATTTTTCGCCCAAAAACGAAAAAAAAACGAAAGGGGTAACACTGTCGTTTTTTTTTTCGGGTCGAAATTTTGAGTTTCGATATCTCAGCTCTGGAAGGGTCTAGAGCCTCCATTTTTGCACTCAAGTCAAAGTCTCACAGCCCTCTATCATAATCCAGAGTTTTGAGAAGATTGGAGAAACTTGATTTTTCGCCCAAAAACGAAAAAAAAAAACGAAAGGGGTAACACTGTCGTTTTTTTTTCGGGTCGAAATTTTGAGTTTCGATATCTCAGCTCTGGAAGGGTCTAGAGCCTCCATTTTTGCACTCAGGTCAAAGTCTCACGGCCCTCTATCATAATCCAGAGTTTTGAGAAGATTGGAGAAACTTGATTTTTCGCCCAAAAACGGAAAAAAACAAAAGGGGTAACACTGTGGTTTTTTTTTCGGGTCGAAATTTTGAGTTTCGATATCTCAGCTCTGGAAGGGTCTAGAGCCTCCATTTTTGCACCCAAGTCAAAGTCTCACAGCCCTCTATCATAATCCAGAGTTTTGAGAAGATTGGAGAAACTTGATTTTTCGCCCAAAAACGAAAAAAAACGAAAGGGGTAACACTGTCGTTTTTTTTTCGGGTCGAAATTTTGAGTTTCGATATCTCAGCTCTGGAAGGGTCTAGAGCCTCCATTTTTGCACTCAAGTCAAAGTCTCACAGCCCTCTATCATAATCCAGAGTTTTGAGAAGATTGGAGAAACTTGATTTTTCGCCCAAAAACGAAAGTAACACTGTCGTTTTTTTTTCGGGTCGAAATTTTGAGTTTCGATATCTCAGCTCTGGAAGGGTCTAGAGCCTCCATTTTTGCACTCAAGTCAAAGTCTCACAGCCCTCTATCATAATCCAGAGTTTTGAGAAGATTGGAGAAACTTGATTTTTCGCCCAAAAACGAAAGGGGTAACACTGTCGGTTTTTTTTCGGGTCGAAATTTTGAGTTTCGATATCTCAGCTCTGGAAGGGTCTAGAGCCTCCATTTTTGCACTCAAGTCAAAGTCTCACAGCCCTCTATCATAATCCAGAGTTTTGATAAGATTGAAGAAACTTAATTTTTCGCCCGAAAACAAAAAAAAAACGAAAGGGGTAACACTGTCGTTTTTTTTTCGGGTCAAAATTTTGCATTTTTATATCTCAGCTCTGGAAGGGTCTAGAGCCTCCATTTTTGCACTCAGGTCAAAGTCTCACAGCCCTCTATCATAATCCAGAGTCTTGAGAAGATTGGAGAAACTTAATTTTTCGCCCGAAAACGAAAAAAAAACGAAAGGGGTAACACTGTTGTTTTTTTTTCAGGTGGAAATTTTGAGTTTTGATATCTCAACTCTAGAAGGGTCTAGAGCCTCCATTGTTGCACTCAGGTCAAAGTCTCACAGCCCTCTATCATAATCCAGAGTTTTGAGAAGATTGGAGAAACTTAATATTTCGCCCGAAAATGAAAAAAAACGAAAGGGGTAACACTGTCGTTTTTTTTTCGGGTCGAAATTTTTTAATTTCGATATCTCAGCTCTGGAAGGGTCTAGAGCCTCCATTTTTTCACTCAAGTCAAAGTCTCACAGCCCTCTAACATAATCCAGAGATTTGAGAAGATTGGAGAAACGTAATTTTTCGCCCGAAAACTAAAAAAACGAAAGGGGTAACACTGTCGTTTTTTTTCCGGGTCGAAATTTAGGGTTTCGATATCTCAGCTCTGGAAGGGCCTAGAGCCTCCATTTTTGCACTCAGGTCAAAGTCTCGCGGCCCTCTATCATAATCCAGAGTTTTGAGAAGATTGGAGAAACTTGATTTTTCGCCCGAAAACGAAAAAAAACGAAAGGGGTAACACTGTCGTTTTTTTTTTTTCGGGTCGAAATTTTGAGTTTCGATATCTCAGCTCTGGAAGGGTCTAGAGCCTCCATTTTTGCACTCAGGTCAAAGTCTCACGGCCCTCTATCATAATCCAGAGTTTTGAGAAGATTGGAGAAACTTGATTTTTCGCCCAAAAACGAAAAAAAACGAAAGGGGTAACACTGTCGTTTTTTTTTCGGGTCGAAATTTTGAGTTTCGATATCTCAGCTCTGGAAGGGTCTAGAGCCTCCATTTTTGCACTCAAGTCAAAGTCTCACAGCCCTCTATCATAATCCAGAGTTTTGAGAAGATTGGAGAAACTTGATTTTTCGCCCAAAAACGAAAAAAAACGAAAGGGGTAACACTGTCGTTTTTTTTTCGGGTCGAAATTTTGAGTTTCGATATCTCAGCTCTGGAAGGGTCTAGAGCCTCCATTTTTGCACTCAAGTCAAAGTCTCACAGCCCTCTATCATAATCCAGAGTTTTGAGAAGATTGGAGAAACTTGATTTTTCGCCCAAAAACGAAAAAAAAAACGAAAGGGGTAACACTGTGGTTTTTTTTTCGGGTCGAAATTTTGAGTTTCGATATCTCAGCTCTGGAAGGGTCTAGAGCCTCCATTTTTGCACTCAGGTCAAAGTCTCACGGCCCTCTATCATAATCCAGAGTTTTGAGAAGATTGGAGAAACTTGATTTTTCGCCCGAAAACGAAAAAAAACGAAAGGGGTAACACTGTGGGTTTTTTTTCGGGTCGAAATTTTGAGTTTCGATATCTCAGCTCTGGAAGGGTCTAGAGCCTCCATTTTTGCACCCAAGTCAAAGTCTCACAGCCCTCTATCATAATCCAGAGTTTTGAGAAGATTGGAGAAACTTGATTTTTCGCCCAAAAACGAAAAAAAAAAACGAAAGGGGTAACACTGTCGTTTTTTTTTCGGGTCGAAATTTTGAGTTTCGATATCTCAGCTCTGGAAGGGTCTAGAGCCTCCATTTTTGCACTCAAGTCAAAGTCTCACAGCCCTCTATCATAATCCAGAGTTTTGAGAAGATTGGAGAAACTTGATTTTTCGGCCAAAAACGAAAGTAACACTGTCGTTTTTTTTTTCGGGTCGAAATTTTGAGTTTCGATATCTCAGCTCTGGAAGGGTCTAGAGCCTCCATTTTTGCACTCAAGTCAAAGTCTCACAGCCCTCTATCATAATCCAGAGTTTTGAGAAGATTGGAGAAACTTGATTTTTCGCCCAAAAACGGAAAAAAACGAAAGGGGTAACACTGTCGTTTTTTTTTCGGGTCGAAATTTTGAGTTTCGATATCTCAGCTCTGGAAGGGTCTAGAGCCTCCATTTTTGCACTCAGGTCAAAGTCTCGCGGCCCTCTATCATAATCCAGAGTTTTGAGAAGATTAGAGAAACTTGATTTTTCGCCCGAAAATGAAAAAAATAAACGAAAGGGGTAACACTGTCGTTTTTTTTTTCGGGTCGAAATTTTGAGTTTCGATATCTCAGCTCTGGAAGGGTCTAGAGCCTCCATTTTTGCACTCAGGTCAAAGTCTCACGGCCCTCTATCATAATCCAGAGTTTTGAGAAGATTGGAGAAACTTGATTTTTCGCCCGAAAATGAAAAAAATAAACGAAAGGGGTAACACTGTCGTTTTTTTTTCGGGTCGAAATTTTGAGTTTTGATATCTCAGCTCTGGAAGGGTCTAGAGCCTCCATTTTTGCACTCAGGTCAAAGTCTCACGGCCCTCTATCATAATCCAGAGTTTTGAGAAGATTGGAGAAACTTGATTTTTCGCCCGAAAACGAAAAAAAACGAAAGGGGTAACACTGTCGTTTTTTTTTCGGGTCGAAATTTTGAGTTTCGATATCTCAGCTCTGGAAGGGTCTAGAGCCTCCATTTTTGCACTCAAGTCAAAGTCTCACAGCCCTCTATCATAATCCAGAGTTTTGAGAAGATTGGAGAAACTTGATTTTTCGCCCAAAAATGAAAAAAAAAACGAAAGGGGTAACACTGTCGTTTTTTTTTCGGGTCGAAATTTTGAGTTTCGATATCTCAGCTCTGGAAGGGTCTAGAGCCTCCATTTTTGCACTCAGGTCAAAGTCTCACGGCCCTCTATCATAATCCAGAGTTTTGAGAAGATTGGAGAAACTTGATTTTTCGCCCGAAAACGAAAAAAAACGAAAGGGGTAACACTGTGGGTTTTTTTTCGGGTCGAAATTTTGAGTTTCGATTTATCTGAGCTCTGGAAGGGTCTAGAGCCTCCATTTTTGCACCCAAGTCAAAGTCTCACAGCCCTCTATCATAATCCAGAGTTTTGAGAAGATTGGAGAAACTTGATTTTTCGCCCAAAAACGAAAAAAAACGAAAGGGGTAACACTGTCGTTTTTTTTTCGGGTCGAAATTTTGAGTTTCGATATCTCAGCTCTGGAAGGGTCTAGAGCCTCCATTTTTGCACTCAAGTCAAAGTCTCACAGCCCTCTATCATAATCCAGAGTTTTGAGAAGATTGGAGAAACTTGATTTTTCGCCCAAAAACGAAAAAAAAACGAAAGGGGTAACACTGTCGTTTTTTTTTTCGGGTCGAAATTTTGAGTTTCGATATCTCAGCTCTGGAAGGGTCTAGAGCCTCCATTTTTGCACTCAGGTCAAAGTCTCACGGCCCTCTATCATAATCCAGAGTTTTGAGAAGATTGGAGAAACTTGATTTTTCGCCCGAAAACGAAAAAAAACGAAAGGGGTAACACTGTCGTTTTTTTTTCGGGTCGAAATTTTGAGTTTCGATATCTCAGCTCTGGAAGGGTCTAGAGCCTCCATTTTTGCACTCAAGTCAAAGTCTCACAGCCCTCTATCATAATCCAGAGTTTTGAGAAGATTGGAGAAACTTAATTTATCGCCCGACAACGAAAAAAAACGAAAGGGGTAACACTTTGGTTTTTTTTTCGGGTCGAAATTTTGAGTTTCGATATCTCAGCTCTGGAAGGGTCTAGAGCCTCCATTTTTGCACTCAAGTCAAAGTCTCACAGCCCTCTATCATAATCCAGAGTTTTGAGAAGATTGGAGAAACTTGATTTTTCGCCCGAAAACGAAAAAAAACGAAAGGGGTAACACTGTGGGTTTTTTTTCGGGTCAAAATTTTGAGTTTCGATATCTCAGCTCTGGAAGGGTCTAGAGCCTCCATTTTTGCACCCAAGTCAAAGTCTCACAGCCCTCTATCATAATCCAGAGTTTTGAGAAGATTGGAGAAACTTGATTTTTCGCCCAAAAACGAAAAAAAACGAAAGGGGTAACACTGTCGTTTTTTTTTCGGGTCGAAATTTATAGTTTCGATATCTCAGCTCTGGAAGGGTCTAGAGCCTCCATTTTTGCACTCAAGTCAAAGTCTCACAGCCCTCTATCATAATCCAGAGTTTTGAGAAGATTGGAGAAACTTGATTTTTCGCCCAAAAACGAAAAAAAACGAAAGGGGTAACACTGTCGTTTTTTTTTCGGGTCGAAATTTTGAGTTTCGATATCTCAGCTCTGGAAGGGTCTAGAGCCTAGGGATGCACCGAATATTCGGCCACCGAAAATTTTCGGCCGAAAATGGCCCAAAAGTGAATTTTCGGTTTTCGGCCGAAAGACTTTTATCACCGAAACAATACGGCCGAAATGTTGTGATGACGCAAACAGAAACCGCGACCTGCACGTGCTTGTCTGAAGCAACATGTTTGCGGTGCGGACGTATTTCAGTGAATCTGAACCCGCGAGGAGACGGAAGTTTATCCACCTATATCTGCTCTAAACAATGCGCGCCGCCATGACAACGACTCCGGATGCGAGCGGGTCAAGTATAAACTGTGGAGACTCGCGCTGCGGAGGTAGGCGAAAGTATGCGCGAGTCTCCTCAGACAGCGCGCGCACCGCTCCAAACGGTCGAGGCGTTTATACTGGACCCGCTCTCCGTCGTACTATTCCTTGAAACGACAGGGGACGATTCAAGTAACTGTCCTCTAACCATTAGGAATCGGTGAGAAGAAGAATAATCATGTAAAACCCAGTAAACTCTGAGATTATTACTTGTGTGACATTACAAAAAAATATATATGGGAACATGTATGTATAGAACTAAATTAATGCTCTCTTAAATATTTTCTACATTCACTAAACATGTTTCGTTAAGTTTCATGTACATTTGTATTAATCATGGACCTTTGTTCATTTAAAAAGGCTTTTTATGCTATTGTATGCTACATTTTTAAAATGTAAGAAACTAATTTAGACGTGCAAAGGGTGCTGGTGTGATGAGAAGAAGTTCGCACTCGGCTTTGTTTTTATGAGAGAACATTTAATTTTAAAACCTTTCTGCAGGCCATTAGATTATTATTTAATGTACACATGAGTGGGGTCAAAAACATTTTACTTTGAATTTTATTTTATACTGTACATTGTGCTAAATAAATATTTGCATAATTTGTAATTGATTTATTCTTTGAAAATTTTATATTAATTTATGCAGTTGCAATGCCTTGATTTTAGTAACGTTTGTACACAGTCATAGCCATAAATGCAATGATACTGATAATTGGCATAATTTCTTTCGGTGTTTCGGTTTTCGGTTTTCGGCCTTGGTTTCCTCTTTTTCGGTTTTCGGTTTCGGCCAAGAATTTTCATTTCGGTGCATCCCTACTAGAGCCTCCATTTTTGCACTCAAGTCAAATTCTCACAGCCCTCTATCATAATCCAGAGTTTTGAGAAGATTGGAGAAACTTGATTTTTCGCCCGAAAACGAAAAAAAACGAAAGGGGTAACACTGTGGGGTTTTTTTCGGGTCAAAATTTTGAGTTTCGATATCTCAGCTCTGGAAGGGTCTAGAGCCTCCATTTTTGCACCCAAGTCAAAGTCTCACAGCCCTCTATCATAATCCAGAGTTTTGAGAAGATTGGAGAAACTTGATTTTTCGCCCAAAAACGAAAAAAAAAAACGAAAGGGGTAACACTGTCGTTTTTTTTTTCGGGTCGAAATTTTGAGTTTCGATATCTCAGCTCTGGAAGGGTCTAGAGCCTCCATTTTTGCACTCAAGTCAAAGTCTCACAGCCCTCTATCATAATCCAGAGTTTTGAGAAGATTGGAGAAACTTAATTTTTTGCCCGAAAATGAAAAAAAACGAAAGGGGTAACACTGTCGTTTTTTTTTCGGGTCGAAATTTTGAGTTTCGATATCTCAGCTCTGGAAGGGTCTAGAGCCTCCATTTTTGCACTCAAGTCAAAGTCTCACAGCCCTCTATCATAATCCAGAGTTTTGAGAAGATTGGAGAAACTTAATTTTTCGCCCGAAAATGAAAAAAAACGAAAGGGGTAACACTGTCGTTTTTTTTTCGGGTCGAAATTTTGAGTTTCGATATCTCAGCTCTGGAAGGGTCTAGAGCCTCCATTTTTGCACTCAAGTCAAAGTCTCACAGCCCTCTATCATAATCCAGAGTTTTGAGAAGATTGGAGAAACTTGATTTTTCGCCCAAAAACTGAAAAAAACAAAAGGGGTAACACTGTCGTTTTTTTTTCGGGTCGAAATTTTGAGTTTCGATATCTCAGCTCTGGAAGGGTCTAGAGCCTCCATTTTTGCACTCAAGTCAAAGTCTCACGGCCCTCTATCATAATCCAGAGTTTTGAGAAGATTGGAGAAACTTGATTTTTCGCCCGAAAACGAAAAAAACCCGAAAAGGGTAACACTGTGGGTTTTTTTTTCGGGTCGAAATTTTGAGTTTCGATATCTCAGCTCTGGAAGGGTCTAGAGCCTCCATTTTTGCACCCAAGTCAAAGTCTCACAGCCCTCTATCATAATCCAGAGTTTTGAGAAGATTGGAGAAACTTGATTTTTCGCCCAAAAACGAAAAAAAAAACGAAAGGGGTAACACTGTCGTTTTTTTTTTCGGGTCGAAATTTTGAGTTTCGATATCTCAGCTCTGGAAGGGTCTAGAGCCTCCATTTTTGCACTCAAGTCAAAGTCTCACAGCCCTCTATCATAATCCAGAGTTTTGAGAAGATTGGAGAAACTTGATTTTTCGCCCAAAAACGAAAAAAAAAAACGAAAGGGGTAACACTGTCGTTTTTTTTTCGGGTCGAAATTTTGAGTTTCGATATCTCAGCTCTGGAAGGGTCTAGAGCCTCCATTTTTGCACTCAGGTCAAAGTCTCACGGCCCTCTATCATAATCCAGAGTTTTGAGAAGATTGGAGAAACTTGATTTTTCGCCCAAAAACGGAAAAAAACAAAAGGGGTAACACTGTGGTTTTTTTTTCGGGTCGAAATTTTGAGTTTCGATATCTCAGCTCTGGAAGGGTCTAGAGCCTCCATTTTTGCACCCAAGTCAAAGTCTCACAGCCCTCTATCATAATCCAGAGTTTTGAGAAGATTGGAGAAACTTGATTTTTCGCCCAAAAACGAAAAAAAACGAAAGGGGTAACACTGTCGTTTTTTTTTCGGGTCGAAATTTTGAGTTTCGATATCTCAGCTCTGGAAGGGTCTAGATCCTCCATTTTTGCACTCAAGTCAAAGTCTCACAGCCCTCTATCATAATCCAGAGTTTTGAGAAGATTGGAGAAACTTGATTTTTCGCCCAAAAACGAAAGTAACACTGTCGTTTTTTTTTCGGGTCGAAATTTTGAGTTTCGATATCTCAGCTCTGGAAGGGTCTAGAGCCTCCATTTTTGCACTCAAGTCAAAGTCTCACAGCCCTCTATCATAATCCAGAGTTTTGAGAAGATTGGAGAAACTTGATTTTTCGCCCAAAAACGAAAGGGGTAACACTGTCGGTTTTTTTTCGGGTCGAAATTTTGAGTTTCGATATCTCAGCTCTGGAAGGGTCTAGAGCCTCCATTTTTGCACTCAAGTCAAAGTCTCACAGCCCTCTATCATAATCCAGAGTTTTGATAAGATTGAAGAAACTTAATTTTTCGCCCGAAAACAAAAAAAAAACGAAAGGGGTAACACTGTCGTTTTTTTTTCGGGTCAAAATTTTGCATTTTTATATCTCAGCTCTGGAAGGGTCTAGAGCCTCCATTTTTGCACTCAGGTCAAAGTCTCACAGCCCTCTATCATAATCCAGAGTCTTGAGAAGATTGGAGAAACTTAATTTTTCGCCCGAAAACGAAAAAAAAAACGAAAGGGGTAACACTGTTGTTTTTTTTTTCAGGTGGAAATTTTGAGTTTTGATATCTCAACTCTAGAAGGGTCTAGAGCCTCCATTGTTGCACTCAGGTCAAAGTCTCACAGCCCTCTATTATAATCCAGAGTTTTGAGAAGATTGGAGAAACTTAATATTTCGCCCGAAAATGAAAAAAAACGAAAGGGGTAACACTGTCGTTTTTTTTTCGGGTCGAAATTTTTTAATTTCGATATCTCAGCTCTGGAAGGGTCTAGAGCCTCCATTTTTTCACTCAAGTCAAAGTCTCACAGCCCTCTAACATAATCCAGAGATTTGAGAAGATTGGAGAAACGTAATTTTTCGCCCGAAAACTAAAAAAACGAAAGGGGTAACACTGTCGTTTTTTTTCCGGGTCGAAATTTAGGGTTTCGATATCTCAGCTCTGGAAGGGCCTAGAGCCTCCATTTTTGCACTCAGGTCAAAGTCTCGCGGCCCTCTATCATAATCCAGAGTTTTGAGAAGATTGGAGAAACTTGATTTTTCGCCCGAAAACGAAAAAAAACGAAAGGGGTAACACTGTCGTTTTTTTTTTTTCGGGTCGAAATTTTGAGTTTCGATATCTCAGCTCTGGAAGGGTCTAGAGCCTCCATTTTTGCACTCAGGTCAAAGTCTCACGGCCCTCTATCATAATCCAGAGTTTTGAGAAGATTGGAGAAACTTGATTTTTCACCCAAAAACGAAAAAAAACGAAAGGGGTAACACTGTCGTTTTTTTTTCGGGTCGAAATTTTGAGTTTCGATATCTCAGCTCTGGAAGGGTCTAGAGCCTCCATTTTTGCACTCAAGTCAAAGTCTCACAGCCCTCTATCATAATCCAGAGTTTTGAGAAGATTGGAGAAACTTGATTTTTCGCCCAAAAACGAAAAAAAACGAAAGGGGTAACACTGTCGTTTTTTTTTCGGGTCGAAATTTTGAGTTTCGATATCTCAGCTCTGGAAGGGTCTAGAGCCTCCATTTTTGCACTCAAGTCAAAGTCTCACAGCCCTCTATCATAATCCAGAGTTTTGAGAAGATTGGAGAAACTTGATTTTTCGCCCAAAAACGAAAAAAAAAACGAAAGGGGTAACACTGTGGTTTTTTTTTCGGGTCGAAATTTTGAGTTTCGATATCTCAGCTCTGGAAGGGTCTAGAGCCTCCATTTTTGCACTCAGGTCAAAGTCTCACGGCCCTCTATCATAATCCAGAGTTTTGAGAAGATTGGAGAAACTTGATTTTTCGCCCGAAAACGAAAAAAAACGAAAGGGGTAACACTGTGGGTTTTTTTTCGGGTCGAAATTTTGAGTTTCGATATCTCAGCTCTGGAAGGGTCTAGAGCCTCCATTTTTGCACCCAAGTCAAAGTCTCACAGCCCTCTATCATAATCCAGAGTTTTGAGAAGATTGGAGAAACTTGATTTTTCGCCCAAAAACGAAAAAAAAACGAAAGGGGTAACACTGTCGTTTTTTTTTCGGGTCGAAATGTTGAGTTTCGATATCTCAGCTCTGGAAGGGTCTAGAGCCTCCATTTTTGCACTCAAGTCAAAGTCTCACAGCCCTCTATCATAATCCAGAGTTTTGAGAAGATTGGAGAAACTTGATTTTTCGCCCAAAAACGAAAGTAACACTGTCGTTTTTTTTTTCGGGTCGAAATTTTGAGTTTCGATATCTCAGCTCTGGAAGGGTCTAGAGCCTCCATTTTTGCACTCAAGTCAAAGTCTCACAGCCCTCTATCATAATCCAGAGTTTTGAGAAGATTGGAGAAACTTGATTTTTCGCCCAAAAACGGAAAAAAACGAAAGGGGTAACACTGTCGTTTTTTTTTCGGGTCGAAATTTTGAGTTTCGATATCTCAGCTCTGGAAGGGTCTAGAGCCTCCATTTTTGCACTCAGGTCAAAGTCTCGCGGCCCTCTATCATAATCCAGAGTTTTGAGAAGATTAGAGAAACTTGATTTTTCGCCCGAAAATGAAAAAAATAAACGAAAGGGGTAACACTGTCGTTTTTTTTTTCGGGTCGAAATTTTGAGTTTCGATATCTCAGCTCTGGAAGGGTCTAGAGCCTCCATTTTTGCACCCAAGTCAAAGTCTCACAGCCCTCTATCATAATCCAGAGTTTTGAGAAGATTGGAGAAACTTGATTTTTCGCCCAAAAACGAAAAAAAACGAAAGGGGTAACACTGTCGTTTTTTTTTCGGGTCGAAATTTTGAGTTTCGATATCTCAGCTCTGGAAGGGTCTAGAGCCTCCATTTTTGCACTCAAGTCAAAGTCTCACAGCCCTCTATCATAATCCAGAGTTTTGAGAAGATTGGAGAAACTTGATTTTTCGCCCAAAAACGAAAAAAAAACGAAAGGGGTAACACTGTCGTTTTTTTTTTCGGGTCGAAATTTTGAGTTTCGATATCTCAGCTCTGGAAGGGTCTAGAGCCTCCATTTTTGCACTCAAGTCAAAGTCTCACAGCCCTCTATCATAATCCAGAGTTTTGAGAAGATTGGAGAAACTTGATTTTTCGCCCAAAAACGAAAAAAAAAACGAAAGGGGTAACACTGTCGTTTTTTTTTCGGGTCGAAATTTTGAGTTTCGATATCTCAGCTCTGGAAGGGTCTAGAGCCTCCATTTTTGCACTCAGGTCAAAGTCTCACGGCCCTCTATCATAATCCAGAGTTTTGAGAAGATTGGAGAAACTTGATTTTTCGCCCAAAAACGGAAAAAAACAAAAGGGGTAACACTGTGGTTTTTTTTTCGGGTCGAAATTTTGAGTTTCGATATCTCAGCTCTGGAAGGGTCTAGAGCCTCCATTTTTGCACCCAAGTCAAAGTCTCACAGCCCTCTATCATAATCCAGAGTTTTGAGAAGATTGGAGAAACTTGATTTTTCGCCCAAAAACGAAAAAAAACGAAAGGGGTAACACTGTCGTTTTTTTTCGGGTCGAAATTTTGAGTTTCGATATCTCAGCTCTGGAAGGGTCTAGAGCCTCCATTTTTGCACTCAAGTCAAAGTCTCACAGCCCTCTATCATAATCCAGAGTTTTGAGAAGATTGGAGAAACTTGATTTTTCGCCCAAAAACGAAAGTAACACTGTCGTTTTTTTTTCGGGTCGAAATTTTGAGTTTCGATATCTCAGCTCTGGAAGGGTCTAGAGCCTCCATTTTTGCACTCAAGTCAAAGTCTCACAGCCCTCTATCATAATCCAGAGTTTTGAGAAGATTGGAGAAACTTGATTTTTCGCCCAAAAACGAAAGGGGTAACACTGTCGGTTTTTTTTCGGGTCGAAATTTTGAGTTTCGATATCTCAGCTCTGGAAGGGTCTAGAGCCTCCATTTTTGCACTCAAGTCAAAGTCTCACAGCCCTCTATCATAATCCAGAGTTTTGATAAGATTGAAGAAACTTAATTTTTCGCCCGAAAACAAAAAAAAAACGAAAGGGGTAACACTGTCGTTTTTTTTTCGGGTCAAAATTTTGCATTTTTATATCTCAGCTCTGGAAGGGTCTAGAGCCTCCATTTTTGCACTCAGGTCAAAGTCTCACAGCCCTCTATCATAATCCAGAGTCTTGAGAAGATTGGAGAAACTTAATTTTTCGCCCGAAAACGAAAAAAAAACGAAAGGGGTAACACTGTTGTTTTTTTTTCAGGTGGAAATTTTGAGTTTTGATATCTCAACTCTAGAAGGGTCTAGAGCCTCCATTGTTGCACTCAGGTCAAAGTCTCACAGCCCTCTATCATAATCCAGAGTTTTGAGAAGATTGGAGAAACTTAATATTTCGCCCGAAAATGAAAAAAAACGAAAGGGGTAACACTGTCGTTTTTTTTTCGGGTCGAAATTTTTTAATTTCGATATCTCAGCTCTGGAAGGGTCTAGAGCCTCCATTTTTTCACTCAAGTCAAAGTCTCACAGCCCTCTAACATAATCCAGAGATTTGAGAAGATTGGAGAAACGTAATTTTTCGCCCGAAAACTAAAAAAACGAAAGGGGTAACACTGTCGTTTTTTTTCCGGGTCGAAATTTAGGGTTTCGATATCTCAGCTCTGGAAGGGCCTAGAGCCTCCATTTTTGCACTCAGGTCAAAGTCTCGCGGCCCTCTATCATAATCCAGAGTTTTGAGAAGATTGGAGAAACTTGATTTTTCGCCCGAAAACGAAAAAAAACGAAAGGGGTAACACTGTCGTTTTTTTTTTTTCGGGTCGAAATTTTGAGTTTCGATATCTCAGCTCTGGAAGGGTCTAGAGCCTCCATTTTTGCACTCAGGTCAAAGTCTCACGGCCCTCTATCATAATCCAGAGTTTTGAGAAGATTGGAGAAACTTGATTTTTCGCCCAAAAACGAAAAAAAACGAAAGGGGTAACACTGTCGTTTTTTTTTCGGGTCGAAATTTTGAGTTTCGATATCTCAGCTCTGGAAGGGTCTAGAGCCTCCATTTTTGCACTCAAGTCAAAGTCTCACAGCCCTCTATCATAATCCAGAGTTTTGAGAAGATTGGAGAAACTTGATTTTTCGCCCAAAAACGAAAAAAAACGAAAGGGGTAACACTGTCGTTTTTTTTTCGGGTCGAAATTTTGAGTTTCGATATCTCAGCTCTGGAAGGGTCTAGAGCCTCCATTTTTGCACTCAAGTCAAAGTCTCACAGCCCTCTATCATAATCCAGAGTTTTGAGAAGATTGGAGAAACTTGATTTTTCGCCCAAAAACGAAAAAAAAAACGAAAGGGGTAACACTGTGGTTTTTTTTTCGGGTCGAAATTTTGAGTTTCGATATCTCAGCTCTGGAAGGGTCTAGAGCCTCCATTTTTGCACTCAGGTCAAAGTCTCACGGCCCTCTATCATAATCCAGAGTTTTGAGAAGATTGGAGAAACTTGATTTTTCGCCCGAAAACGAAAAAAAACGAAAGGGGTAACACTGTGGGTTTTTTTTCGGGTCGAAATTTTGAGTTTCGATATCTCAGCTCTGGAAGGGTCTAGAGCCTCCATTTTTGCACCCAAGTCAAAGTCTCACAGCCCTCTATCATAATCCAGAGTTTTGAGAAGATTGGAGAAACTTGATTTTTCGCCCAAAAACGAAAAAAAAAACGAAAGGGGTAACACTGTCGTTTTTTTTTCGGGTCGAAATTTTGAGTTTCGATATCTCAGCTCTGGAAGGGTCTAGAGCCTCCATTTTTGCACTCAAGTCAAAGTCTCACAGCCCTCTATCATAATCCAGAGTTTTGAGAAGATTGGAGAAACTTGATTTTTCGGCCAAAAACGGAAAAAAACGAAAGGGGTAACACTGTCGTTTTTTTTTCGGGTCGAAATTTTGAGTTTCGATATCTCAGCTCTGGAAGGGTCTAGAGCCTCCATTTTTGCACTCAGGTCAAAGTCTCGCGGCCCTCTATCATAATCCAGAGTTTTGAGAAGATTAGAGAAACGTGATTTTTCGCCCGAAAATGAAAAAAATAAACGAAAGGGGTAACACTGTCGTTTTTTTTTTCGGGTCGAAATTTTGAGTTTCGATATCTCAGCTCTGGAAGGGTCTAGAGCCTCCATTTTTGCACTCAGGTCAAAGTCTCACGGCCCTCTATCATAATCCAGAGTTTTGAGAAGATTGGAGAAACTTGATTTTTCGCCCAAAAACGGAAAAAACCGAAAGGGGTAACACTGTCGTTTTTTTTTCGGGTCGAAATTTTGAGTTTTGATATCTCAGCTCTGGAAGGGTCTAGAGCCTCCATTTTTGCACTCAGGTCAAAGTCTCACGGCCCTCTATCATAATCCAGAGTTTTGAGAAGATTGGAGAAACTTGATTTTTCGCCCGAAAACGAAAAAAAACGAAAGGGGTAACACTGTCGTTTTTTTTTCGGGTCGAAATTTTGAGTTTCGATATCTCAGCTCTGGAAGGGTCTAGAGCCTCCATTTTTGCACTCAAGTCAAAGTCTCACAGCCCTCTATCATAATCCAGAGTTTTGAGAAGATTGGAGAAACTTGATTTTTCGCCCAAAAATGAAAAAAAAAACGAAAGGGGTAACACTGTCGTTTTTTTTTTCGGGTCGAAATTTTGAGTTTCGATATCTCAGCTCTGGAAGGGTCTAGAGCCTCCATTTTTGCACTCAGGTCAAAGTCTCACGGCCCTCTATCATAATCCAGAGTTTTGAGAAGATTGGAGAAACTTGATTTTTCGCCCGAAAACGAAAAAAAACGAAAGGGGTAACACTGTGGGTTTTTTTTCGGGTCGAAATTTTGAGTTTCGATTTATCTGAGCTCTGGAAGGGTCTAGAGCCTCCATTTTTGCACCCAAGTCAAAGTCTCACGGCCCTCTATCATAATCCAGAGTTTTGAGAAGATTGGAGAAACTTGATTTTTCGCCCAAAAACGAAAAAAAACGAAAGGGGTAACACTGTCGTTTTTTTTTTCGGGTCGAAATTTTGAGTTTCGATATCTCAGCTCTGAAAGGGTCTAGAGCCTCCATTTTTGCACTCAAGTCAAAGTCTCACAGCCCTCTATCATAATCCAGAGTTTTGAGAAGATTGGAGAAACTTGATTTTTCGCCCAAAAACGAAAAAAAAACGAAAGGGGTAACACTGTCGTTTTTTTTTTCGGGTCGAAATTTTGAGTTTCGATATCTCAGCTCTGGAAGGGTCTAGAGCCTCCATTTTTGCACTCAGGTCAAAGTCTCACGGCCCTCTATCATAATCCAGAGTTTTGAGAAGATTGGAGAAACTTGATTTTTCGCCCGAAAACGAAAAAAAACGAAAGGGGTAACACTGTCGTTTTTTTTTCGGGTCGAAATTTTGAGTTTCGATATCTCAGCTCTGGAAGGGTCTAGAGCCTCCATTTTTGCACTCAAGTCAAAGTCTCACAGCCCTCTATCATAATCCAGAGTTTTGAGAAGATTGGAGAAACTTAATTTATCGCCCGAAAACGAAAAAAAACGAAAGGGGTAACACTTTGGTTTTTTTTTTCGGGTCGAAATTTTGAGTTTCGATATCTCAGCTCTGGAAGGGTCTAGAGCCTCCATTTTTGCACTCAAGTCAAAGTCTCACAGCCCTCTATCATAATCCAGAGTTTTGAGAAGATTGGAGAAACTTAATTTATCGCCCGAAAACGAAAAAAAACGAAAGGGGTAACACTTTGGTTTTTTTTTTCGGGTCGAAATTTTGAGTTTCGATATCTCAGCTCTGGAAGGGTCTAGAGCCTCCATTTTTGCACTCAAGTCAAAGTCTCACAGCCCTCTATCATAATCCAGAGTTTTGAGAAGATTGGAGAAACTTAATTTATCGCCCGAAAACGAAAAAAAACGAAAGGGGTAACACTTTGGTTTTTTTTTTCGGGTCGAAATTTTGAGTTTCGATATCTCAGCTCTGGAAGGGTCTAGAGCCTCCATTTTTGCACTCAAGTCAAAGTCTCACAGCCCTCTATCATAATCCAGAGTTTTGAGAAGATTGGAGAAACTTAATTTTTCGCCCGAAAACGAAAAAAAACGAAAGGGGTAACACTGTGGGTTTTTTTTCGGGTCAAAATTTTGAGTTTCGATATCTCAGCTCTGGAAGGGTCTAGAGCCTCCATTTTTGCACCCAAGTCAAAGTCTCACAGCCCTCTATCATAATCCAGAGTTTTGAGAAGATTGGAGAAACTTGATTTTTCGCCCAAAAACGAAAAAAAACGAAAGGGGTAACACTGTCGTTTTTTTTTCGGGTCGAAATTTATAGTTTCGATATCTCAGCTCTGGAAGGGTCTAGAGCCTCCATTTTTGCACTCAAGTCAAAGTCTCACAGCCCTCTATCATAATCCAGAGTTTTGAGAAGATTGGAGAAACTTGATTTTTCGCCCAAAAACGAAAGTAACACTGTCGTTTTTTTTTCGGGTCGAAATTTTGAGTTTCGATATCTCAGCTCTGGAAGGGTCTAGAGCCTAGGGATGCACCGAATATTCGGCCACCGAAAATTTTCGGCCGAAAATGGCCCAAAAGTGAATTTTCGGTTTTCGGCCGAAAGACTTTTATCACCGAAACAATACGGCCGAAATGTTGTGATGACGCAAACAGAAACCGCGACCTGCACGTGCTTGTCTGAAGCAACATGTTTGCGGTGCGGACGTATTTCAGTGAATCTGAACCCGCGAGGAGACGGAAGTTTATCCACCTATATCTGCTCTAAACAATGCGCGCCGCCATGACAACGACTCCGGATGCGAGCGGGTCAAGTATAAACTGTGGAGACTCGCGCTGCGGAGGTAGGCGAAAGTATGCGCGAGTCTCCTCAGACAGCGCGCGCACCGCTCCAAACGGTCGAGGCGTTTATACTGGACCCGCTCTCCGTCGTACTATTCCTTGAAACGACAGGGGACGATTCAAGTAACTGTCCTCTAACCATTAGGAATCGGTGAGAAGAAGAATAATCATGTAAAACCCAGTAAACTCTGAGATTATTACTTGTGTGACATTACAAAAAAATATATATGGGAACATGTATGTATAGAACTAAATTAATGCTCTCTTAAATATTTTCTACATTTACTAAACATGTTTCGTTAAGTTTCATGTACATTTGTATTAATCATGGACCTTTGTTCATTTAAAAAGGCTTTTTATGCTATTGTATGCTACATTTTTAAAATGTAAGAAACTAATTTAGACGTGCAAAGGGTGCTGGTGTGATGAGAAGAAGTTCGCACTCGGCTTTGTTTTTATGAGAGAACATTTAATTTTAAAACCTTTCTGCAGGCCATTAGATTATTATTTAATGTACACATGAGTGGGGTCAAAAACATTTTACTTTGAATTTTATTTTATACTGTACATTGTGCTAAATAAATATTTGCATAATTTGTAATTGATTTATTCTTTGAAAATTTTATATTAATTTATGCAATTGCAATGCCTTGATTTTAGTAACGTTTGTACAAAGTCATAGCCATAAATGCAATGATACTGATAATTGGCATAATTTCTTTCGGTGTTTCGGTTTTCGGTTTTCGGCCTTGGTTTCCTCTTTTTCGGTTTTCGGTTTCGGCCAAGAATTTTCATTTCGGTGCATCCCTACTAGAGCCTCCATTTTTGCACTCAAGTCAAATTCTCACAGCCCTCTATCATAATCCAGAGTTTTGAGAAGATTGGAGAAACTTGATTTTTCGCCCGAAAACGAAAAAAAACGAAAGGGGTAACACTGTGGGTTTTTTTTCGGGTCAAAATTTTGAGTTTCGATATCTCAGCTCTGGAAGGGTCTAGAGCCTCCATTTTTGCACCCAAGTCAAAGTCTCACAGCCCTCTATCATAATCCAGAGTTTTGAGAAGATTGGAGAAACTTGATTTTTCGCCCAAAAACTGAAAAAAACAAAAGGGGTAACACTGTCGTTTTTTTTTCGGGTCGAAATTTTGAGTTTCGATATCTCAGCTCTGGAAGGGTCTAGAGCCTCCATTTTTGCACTCAGGTCAAAGTCTCGCGGCCCTCTATCATAATCCAGAGTTTTGAGAAGATTGGAGAAACGTGATTTTTCGCCCGGAAATGAAAAAAAAACGAAAGGGGTAACACTGTCGTTTTTTTTTTCGGGTCGAAATTTTGAGATTCGATATCTCAGCTCTGGAAGGGTCTAGAGCCTCCATTTTTGCACTCAGGTCAAAGTCTCACGGCCCTCTATCATAATCCAGAGTTTTGAGAAGATTGGAGAAACTTGATTTTTCGCCCGAAAACGAAAAAAACCCGAAAAGGGTAACACTGTGGTTTTTTTTTTCGGGTCGAAATTTTGAGTTTCGATATCTCAGCTCTGGAAGGGTCTAGAGCCTCCATTTTTGCACCCAAGTCAAAGTCTCACAGCCCTCTATCATAATCCAGAGTTTTGAGAAGATTGGAGAAACTTGATTTTTCGCCCAAAAACGAAAAAAAACGAAAGGGGTAACACTGTCGTTTTTTTTTCGGGTCGAAATTTTGAGTTTCGATATCTCAGCTCTGGAAGGGTCTAGAGCCTCCATTTTTGCACTCAAGTCAAAGTCTCACAGCCCTCTATCATAATCCAGAGTTTTGAGAAGATTGGAGAAACTTGATTTTTCGCCCAAAAACGAAAAAAAACGAAAGGGGTAACACTGTCGTTTTTTTTTCGGGTCGAAATTTTGAGTTTCGATATCTCAGCTCTGGAAGGGTCTAGAGCCTCCATTTTTGCACTCAAGTCAAAGTCTCACAGCCCTCTATCATAATCCAGAGTTTTGAGAAGATTGGAGAAACTTGATTTTTCGCCCAAAAACGAAAAAAAACGAAAGGGGTAACACTGTCGTTTTTTTTTCGGGTCGAAATTTTGAGTTTCGATATCTCAGCTCTGGAAGGGTCTAGAGCCTCCATTTTTGCACTCAAGTCAAAGTCTCACAGCCCTCTATCATAATCCAGAGTTTTGAGAAGATTGGAGAAACTTGATTTTTCGCCCAAAAACGGAAAAAAACGAAAGGGGTAACTGTCGTTTTTTTTTCGGGTCGAAATTTTGAGTTTCGATATCTCAGCTCTGGAAGGGTCTAGAGCCTCCATTTTTGCACTCAGGTCAAAGTCTCACGGCCCTCTATCATAATCCAGAGTTTTGAGAAGATTGGAGAAACTTGATTTTTCGCCCGAAAACGAAAAAAAAACGAAAGGGGTAACACTGTGGGGTTTTTTTCGGGTCGAAATTTTGAGTTTCGATATCTCAGCTCTGGAAGGGTCTAGAGCCTCCATTTTTGCACCCAAGTCAAAGTCTCACAGCCCTCTATCATAATCCAGAGTTTTGAGAAGATTGGAGAAACTTGATTTTTCGCCCAAAAACGAAAAAAAAAACGAAAGGGGTAACACTGTCGTTTTTTTTTCGGGTCGAAATTTTGAGTTTCGATATCTCAGCTCTGGAAGGGTCTAGAGCCTCCATTTTTGCACTCAAGTCAAAGTCTCACAGCCCTCTATCATAATCCAGAGTTTTGAGAAGATTGGAGAAACTTGATTTTTCGCCCAAAAACGAAAGTAACACTGTCGTTTTTTTTTTCGGGTCGAAATTTTGAGTTTCGATATCTCAGCTCTGGAAGGGTCTAGAGCCTCCATTTTTGCACTCAAGTCAAAGTCTCACAGCCCTCTATCATAATCCAGAGTTTTGAGAAGATTGGAGAAACTTGATTTTTCGCCCAAAAACGGAAAAAAACGAAAGGGGTAACACTGTCGTTTTTTTTTCGGGTCGAAATTTTGAGTTTCGATATCTCAGCTCTGGAAGGGTCTAGAGCCTCCATTTTTGCACTCAGGTCAAAGTCTCGCGGCCCTCTATCATAATCCAGAGTTTTGAGAAGATTAGAGAAACTTGATTTTTCGCCCGAAAATGAAAAAAATAAACGAAAGGGGTAACACTGTCGTTTTTTTTTTCGGGTCGAAATTTTGAGTTTCGATATCTCAGCTCTGGAAGGGTCTAGAGCCTCCATTTTTGCACTCAGGTCAAAGTCTCACGGCCCTCTATCATAATCCAGAGTTTTGAGAAGATTGGAGAAACTTGATTTTTCGCCCAAAAACGGAAAAAACCGAAAGGGGTAACACTGTCGTTTTTTTTTCGGGTCGAAATTTTGAGTTTTGATATCTCAGCTCTGGAAGGGTCTAGAGCCTCCATTTTTGCACTCAGGTCAAAGTCTCACGGCCCTCTATCATAATCCAGAGTTTTGAGAAGATTGGAGAAACTTGATTTTTCGCCCGAAAACGAAAAAAAACGAAAGGGGTAACACTGTCGTTTTTTTTTCGGGTCGAAATTTTGAGTTTCGATATCTCAGCTCTGGAAGGGTCTAGAGCCTCCATTTTTGCACTCAAGTCAAAGTCTCACAGCCCTCTATCATAATCCAGAGTTTTGAGAAGATTGGAGAAACTTGATTTTTCGCCCAAAAATGAAAAAAAAACGAAAGGGGTAACACTGTCGGTTTTTTTTCGGGTCGAAATTTTGAGTTTCGATATCTCAGCTCTGGAAGGGTCTAGAGCCTCCATTTTTGCACTCAGGTCAAAGTCTCACGGCCCTCTATCATAATCCAGAGTTTTGAGAAGATTGGAGAAACTTGATTTTTCGCCCGAAAACGAAAAAAAACGAAAGGGGTAACACTGTGGGTTTTTTTTCGGGTCGAAATTTTGAGTTTCGATTTATCTGAGCTCTGGAAGGGTCTAGAGCCTCCATTTTTGCACCCAAGTCAAAGTCTCACAGCCCTCTATCATAATCCAGAGTTTTGAGAAGATTGGAGAAACTTGATTTTTCGCCCAAAAACGAAAAAAAACGAAAGGGGTAACACTGTCGTTTTTTTTTTCGGGTCGAAATTTTGAGTTTCGATATCTCAGCTCTGGAAGGGTCTAGAGCCTCCATTTTTGCACCCAAGTCAAAGTCTCACAGCCCTCTATCATAATCCAGAGTTTTGAGAAGATTGGAGAAACTTGATTTTTCGCCCAAAAACGAAAAAAAAACGAAAGGGGTAACACTGTCGTTTTTTTTTCGGGTCGAAATTTTGAGTTTCGATATCTCAGCTCTGGAAGGGTCTAGAGCCTCCATTTTTGCACTCAAGTCAAAGTCTCACAGCCCTCTATCATAATCCAGAGTTTTGAGAAGATTGGAGAAACTTGATTTTTCGCCCAAAAACGAAAGTAACACTGTCGTTTTTTTTTTCGGGTCGAAATTTTGAGTTTCGATATCTCAGCTCTGGAAGGGTCTAGAGCCTCCATTTTTGCACTCAAGTCAAAGTCTCACAGCCCTCTATCATAATCCAGAGTTTTGAGAAGATTGGAGAAACTTGATTTTTCGCCCAAAAACGGAAAAAAACGAAAGGGGTAACACTGTCGTTTTTTTTTCGGGTCGAAATTTTGAGTTTCGATATCTCAGCTCTGGAAGGGTCTAGAGCCTCCATTTTTGCACTCAGGTCAAAGTCTCGCGGCCCTCTATCATAATCCAGAGTTTTGAGAAGATTAGAGAAACTTGATTTTTCGCCCGAAAATGAAAAAAATAAACGAAAGGGGTAACACTGTCGTTTTTTTTTTCGGGTCGAAATTTTGAGTTTCGATATCTCAGCTCTGGAAGGGTCTAGAGCCTCCATTTTTGCACTCAGGTCAAAGTCTCACGGCCCTCTATCATAATCCAGAGTTTTGAGAAGATTGGAGAAACTTGATTTTTCGCCCAAAAACGGAAAAAACCGAAAGGGGTAACACTGTCGTTTTTTTTTTCGGGTCGAAATTTTGAGTTTTGATATCTCAGCTCTGGAAGGGTCTAGAGCCTCCATTTTTGCACTCAGGTCAAAGTCTCACGGCCCTCTATCATAATCCAGAGTTTTGAGAAGATTGGAGAAACTTGATTTTTCGCCCGAAAACGAAAAAAAACGAAAGGGGTAACACTGTCGTTTTTTTTTCGGGTCGAAATTTTGAGTTTCGATATCTCAGCTCTGGAAGGGTCTAGAGCCTCCATTTTTGCACTCAAGTCAAAGTCTCACAGCCCTCTATCATAATCCAGAGTTTTGAGAAGATTGGAGAAACTTGATTTTTCGCCCAAAAATGAAAAAAAAACGAAAGGGGTAACACTGTCGTTTTTTTTTCGGGTCGAAATTTTGAGTTTCGATATCTCAGCTCTGGAAGGGTCTAGAGCCTCCATTTTTGCACTCAGGTCAAAGTCTCACGGCCCTCTATCATAATCCAGAGTTTTGAGAAGATTGGAGAAACTTGATTTTTCGCCCGAAAACGAAAAAAAACGAAAGGGGTAACACTGTGGGTTTTTTTTCGGGTCGAAATTTTGAGTTTCGATTTATCTGAGCTCTGGAAGGGTCTAGAGCCTCCATTTTTGCACCCAAGTCAAAGTCTCACAGCCCTCTATCATAATCCAGAGTTTTGAGAAGATTGGAGAAACTTGATTTTTCGCCCAAAAACGAAAAAAAACGAAAGGGGTAACACTGTCGTTTTTTTTTTCGGGTCGAAATTTTGAGTTTCGATATCTCAGCTCTGGAAGGGTCTAGAGCCTCCATTTTTGCACTCAAGTCAAAGTCTCACAGCCCTCTATCATAATCCAGAGTTTTGAGAAGATTGGAGAAACTTGATTTTTCGCCCAAAAACGAAAAAAAACGAAAGGGGTAACACTGTCGTTTTTTTTTTCGGGTCGAAATTTTGAGTTTCGATATCTCAGCTCTGGAAGGGTCTAGAGCCTCCATTTTTGCACTCAGGTCAAAGTCTCACGGCCCTCTATCATAATCCAGAGTTTTGAGAAGATTGGAGAAACTTGATTTTTCGCCCGAAAACGAAAAAAAACGAAAGGGGTAACACTGTCGTTTTTTTTTCGGGTCGAAATTTTGAGTTTCGATATCTCAGCTCTGGAAGGGTCTAGAGCCTCCATTTTTGCACTCAAGTCAAAGTCTCACAGCCCTCTATCATAATCCAGAGTTTTGAGAAGATTGGAGAAACTTGATTTTTCGCCCGAAAACGGAAAAAAACAAAAGGGGTAACACTGTCGTTTTTTTTTCGGGTCGAAATTTTGAGTTTCGATATCTCAACTCTGGAAGGGTCTAGAGCCTCCATTTTTGCACTCAGGTCAAAGTCTCACGGCCCTCTATCATAATCCAGAGTTTTGAGAAGATTGGAGAAACTTGATTTTTCGCCCGAAAACGGAAAAAAACGAAAGGGGTAACACTGTCGTTTTTTTTTCGGGTCGAAATTTTGAGTTTCGATATCTCAGCTCTGGAAGGGTCTAGAGCCTCCATTTTTGCACTCAGGTCAAAGTCTCGCGGCCCTCTATCATAATCCAGAGTTTTGAGAAGATTGGAGAAACTTGATTTTTCGCCCGAAAATGAAAAAAAAACGAAAGGGGTAACACTGTCGTTTTTTTTTCGGGTCGAAATTTTGAGTTTCGATATCTCAGCTCTGGAAGGGTCTAGAGCCTCCATTTTTGCACCCAAGTCAAAGTCTCACAGCCCTCTATCATAATCCAGAGTTTTGAGAAGATTGGAGAAACTTGATTTTTCGCCCAAAAACGAAAAAAAACGAAAGGGGTAACACTGTCGGTTTTTTTTCGGGTCGAAATTTTGAGTTTCGATATCTCAGCTCTGGAAGGGTCTAGAGCCTCCATTTTTGCACTCAAGTCAAAGTCTCACAGCCCTCTATCATAATCCAGAGTTTTGAGAAGATTGGAGAAACTTGATTTTTCGCCCAAAAACGAAATAAAAAACGAAAGGGGTAACACTGTGGTTTTTTTTTCGGGTCGAAATTTTGAGTTTCGATATCTCAGCTCTGGAAGGGTCTAGAGCCTCCATTTTTGCACTCAAGTCAAAGTCTCACAGCCCTCTATCATAATCCAGAGTTTTGAGAAGATTGGAGAAACTTAATTTATCGCCCGAAAACGAAAAAAAACGAAAGGGGTAACACTTTGGTTTTTTTTTCGGGTCGAAATTTTGAGTTTCGATATCTCAGCTCTGGAAGGGTCTAGAGCCTCCATTTTTGCACTCAAGTCAAAGTCTCACAGCCCTCTATCATAATCCAGAGTTTTGAGAAGATTGGAGAAACTTGATTTTTCGCCCGAAAACGAAAAAAAACGAAAGGGGTAACACTGTGGGTTTTTTTTCGGGTCAAAATTTTGAGTTTCGATATCTCAGCTCTGGAAGGGTCTAGAGCCTCCATTTTTGCACCCAAGTCAAAGTCTCACAGCCCTCTATCATAATCCAGAGTTTTGAGAAGATTGGAGAAACTTGATTTTTCGCCCAAAAACGAAAAAAAATGAAAGGGGTAACACTGTCTTTTTTTTTTCGGGTCGAAATTTTGAGTTTCGATATCTCAGCTCTGGAAGGGTCTAGAGCCTCCATTTTTGCACTCAAGTCAAAGTCTCACAGCCCTCTATCATAATCCAGAGTTTTGAGAAGATTGGAGAAACTTGATTTTTCGCCCAAAAACGAAAGTAACACTGTCGTTTTTTTTTCGGGTCGAAATTTTGAGTTTCGATATCTCAGCTCTGGAAGGGTCTAGAGCCTAGGGATGCACCGAATATTCGGCCACCGAAAATTTTCGGCCGAAAATGGCCCAAAAGTGAATTTTCGGTTTTCGGCCGAAAGACTTTTATCACCGAAACAATACGGCCGAAATGTTGTGATGACGCAAACAGAAACCGCGACCTGCACGTGCTTGTCTGAAGCAACATGTTTGCGGTGCGGACGTATTTCAGTGAATCTGAACCCGCGAGGAGACGGAAGTTTATCCACCTATATCTGCTCTAAACAATGCGCGCCGCCATGACAACGACTCCGGAAGCGAGCGGGTCAAGTATAAACTGTGGAGACTCGCGCTGCGGAGGTAGGCGAAAGTATGCGCGAGTCTCCTCAGACAGCGCGCGCACCGCTCCAAACGGTCGAGGCGTTTATACTGGACCCGCTCTCCGTCGTACTATTCCTTGAAACGACAGGGGACGATTCAAGTAACTGTCCTCTAACCATTAGGAATCGGTGAGAAGAAGAATAATCATGTAAAACCCCGTAAACTCTGAGATTATTACTTGTGTGACATTACAAAAAAATATATATGGGAACATGTATGTATAGAACTAAATTAATGCTCTCTTAAATATTTTCTACATTCACTAAACATGTTTCGTTAAGTTTCATGTACATTTGTATTAATCATGGACCTTTGTTCATTTAAAAAGGCTTTTTATGCTATTGTATGCTACATTTTTAAAATGTAAGAAACTAATTTAGACGTGCAAAGGGTGCTGGTGTGATGAGAAGAAGTTCGCACTCGGCTTTGTTTTTATGAGAGAACATTTAATTTTAAAACCTTTCTGCAGGCCATTAGATTATTATTTAATGTACACATGAGTGGGGTCAAAAACATTTTACTTTGAATTTTATTTTATACTGTACATTGTGCTAAATAAATATTTGCATAATTTGTAATTGATTTATTCTTTGAAAATTTTATATTAATTTATGCAATTGCAATGCCTTGATTTTAGTAACGTTTGTACACAGTCATAGCCATAAATGCAATGATACTGATAATTGGCATAATTTCTTTCGGTGTTTCGGTTTTCGGTTTTCGGCCTTGGTTTCCTCTTTTTCGGTTTTCGGTTTCGGCCAAGAATTTTCATTTCGGTGCATCCCTACTAGAGCCTCCATTTTTGCACTCAAGTCAAATTCTCACAGCCCTCTATCATAATCCAGAGTTTTGAGAAGATTGGAGAAACTTGATTTTTCGCCCGAAAACGAAAAAAACCCGAAAAGGGTAACACTGTGGTTTTTTTTTTCGGGTCGAAATTTTGAGTTTCGATATCTCAGCTCTGGAAGGGTCTAGAGCCTCCATTTTTGCACCCAAGTCAAAGTCTCACAGCCCTCTATCATAATCCAGAGTTTTGAGAAGATTGGAGAAACTTGATTTTTCGCCCAAAAACGAAAAAAAACGAAAGGGGTAACACTGTCGTTTTTTTTCGGGTCGAAATTTTGAGTTTCGATATCTCAGCTCTGGAAGGGTCTAGAGCCTCCATTTTTGCACTCAAGTCAAAGTCTCACAGCCCTCTATCATAATCCAGAGTTTTGAGAAGATTGGAGAAACTTGATTTTTCGCCCAAAAACGAAAAAAAAAACGAAAGGGGTAACACTGTCGTTTTTTTTTCGGGTCGAAATTTTGAGTTTCGATATCTCAGCTCTGGAAGGGTCTAGAGCCTCCATTTTTGCACTCAAGTCAAAGTCTCACAGCCCTCTATCATAATCCAGAGTTTTGAGAAGATTGGAGAAACTTGATTTTTCGCCCAAAAACGGAAAAAAACAAAAGGGGTAACACTGTGGGTTTTTTTTCGGGTCGAAATTTTGAGTTTCGATATCTCAGCTCTGGAAGGGTCTAGAGCCTCCATTTTTGCACCCAAGTCAAAGTCTCACAGCCCTCTATCATAATCCAGAGTTTTGAGAAGATTGGAGAAACTTGATTTTTCGCCCAAAAACGAAAAAAAACGAAAGGGGTAACACTGTCGTTTTTTTTTCGGGTCGAAATTTTGAGTTTCGATATCTCAGCTCTGGAAGGGTCTAGAGCCTCCATTTTTGCACTCAAATCAAAGTCTCACAGCCCTCTATCATAATCCAGAGTTTTGAGAAGATTGGAGAAACTTGATTTTTCGCCCAAAAACGAAAGTAACACTGTCGTTTTTTTTTCGGGTCGAAATTTTGAGTTTCGATATCTCAGCTCTGGAAGGGTCTAGAGCCTCCATTTTTGCACTCAAGTCAAAGTCTCACAGCCCTCTATCATAATCCAGAGTTTTGAGAAGATTGGAGAAACTTGATTTTTCGCCCAAAAACGAAAGGGGTAACACTGTCGGTTTTTTTTCGGGTCGAAATTTTGAGTTTCGATATCTCAGCTCTGGAAGGGTCTAGAGCCTCCATTTTTGCACTCAAGTCAAAGTCTCACAGCCCTCTATCATAATCCAGAGTTTTGATAAGATTGAAGAAACTTAATTTTTCGCCCGAAAACAAAAAAAAAACGAAAGGGGTAACACTGTCGTTTTTTTTTCGGGTCAAAATTTTGCATTTTTATATCTCAGCTCTGGAAGGGTCTAGAGCCTCCATTTTTGCACTCAGGTCAAAGTCTCACAGCCCTCTATCATAATCCAGAGTCTTGAGAAGATTGGAGAAACTTAATTTTTCGCCCGAAAACGAAAAAAAAACGAAAGGGGTAACACTGTTGTTTTTTTTTCAGGTGGAAATTTTGAGTTTTGATATCTCAACTCTAGAAGGGTCTAGAGCCTCCATTGTTGCACTCAGGTCAAAGTCTCACAGCCCTCTATCATAATCCAGAGTTTTGAGAAGATTGGAGAAACTTAATATTTCGCCCGAAAATGAAAAAAAACGAAAGGGGTAACACTGTCGTTTTTTTTTCGGGTCGAAATTTTTTAATTTCGATATCTCAGCTCTGGAAGGGTCTAGAGCCTCCATTTTTTCACTCAAGTCAAAGTCTCACAGCCCTCTAACATAATCCAGAGATTTGAGAAGATTGGAGAAACGTAATTTTTCGCCCGAAAACTAAAAAAACGAAAGGGGTAACACTGTCGTTTTTTTTCCGGGTCGAAATTTAGGGTTTCGATATCTCAGCTCTGGAAGGGCCTAGAGCCTCCATTTTTGCACTCAGGTCAAAGTCTCGCGGCCCTCTATCATAATCCAGAGTTTTGAGAAGATTGGAGAAACTTGATTTTTCGCCCGAAAACGGAAAAAAACGAAAGGGGTAACACTGTCGTTTTTTTTTTTTCGGGTCGAAATTTTGAGTTTCGATATCTCAGCTCTGGAAGGGTCTAGAGCCTCCATTTTTGCACTCAGGTCAAAGTCTCGGGGCCCTCTATCATAATCCAGAGTTTTGAGAAGATTGGAGAAACTTGATTTTTCGCCCAAAAACGAAAAAAAAACCAAAAGGGGTAACACTGTCGGTTTTTTTTCGGGTCGAAATTTTGAGTTTCGATATCTCAGCTCTGGAAGGGTCTAGAGCCTCCATTTTTGCACTCAGGTCAAAGTCTCACAGCCCTCTATCATAATCCAGAGTTTTGAGAAGATTGGAGAAACTTAATCTTTCGCCCGAAAATGAAAAAAAAACGAAAGGGGTAACACTGTCGTTTTTTTTTCGGGTCGAAATTTTGAATTTCGATATCTCAGCTCTGGAAGGGTCTAGACCCTCCATTTTTTCACTCAAGTCAAAGTCTCACAGCCCTCTATCATAATCCAGAGTTTTGAGAAGATTGGAGAAACTTAATTTTTCGCCCGAAAACTAAAAAAAAAATGAAAGGGGTAACACTGTCGGGTTTTTTCGGGTCTAAATTTTGAATTTCGATATCTCAGCTCTGGAAGGGTCTAGAGCCTCCATTTTTGCACTCAGGTCAAAGTCTCACAGCCCTCTATCATAATCCAGAGTTTTGAAAAGATTGGAGAAACTTAATTTTTCGCCCGAAAATGAAAAAAAAACGAAAGGGGTAGTAACACTGTCGTTTTTTTTTTTCGGGTCGAAATTTTGAATTTCGATATCTCAGCTCTGGAAGGGTCTAGAGCCTCCATTTTTTCACTCAAGTCAAAGTCTCACAGCCCTCTATCATAATCCAGAGTTTTGAGAATATTGGAGAAACTTAATTTTTCGCCCGAAAACGAAAAAAAACGAAAGGTGTAACACTGTCGTTTTTTTTTCGGGTCGACATTTTGAATTTTGATATCTCAGCTCTGGAAGGGTCTAGAGCCTCCATTTTTTCACTCAAGTCAAAGTCTCACAGCCCTCTATTATAATCCAGAGTTTTGATAAGATTGGAGAAACTTAATTTTTCGTCCGAAAACGAAAAAAACGAAAGGGGTAACACTGTCGTTTTTTTTTTCGGGTCGAAATTTTGAATTTTGATATCTCAGCTCTGGAAGGGTCTAGAGCCTCCTTTTTTGCACTCAGGTCAAAGTCCCGTGGCCCTCTATCAGAATCCAGAGTTTTGAGAAGATTGAAGAAACTTAATTTTTCGCCCGAAAACGAAAAAAACGAAAGGGGTAACACTGTCGTTTTTTTTCGGGTCAAAATTTTGCATTTTTATATCTCAGCTCTGGAAGGGTCTAGAGCCTCCATTTTTGCACTCAGGTCAAAGTCTCACAGCCCTCTATCATAATCCAGAGTCTTGAGAAGATTGGAGAAACTTAATTTTTTGCCCAAAAACGAAAGGGGTAACACTGTTGTTTTTTTTCGGGTCGAAATTTTGAGTTTTGATATCTCAACTCTGGAAGGGTCTAGAGCCTCCATTTTTGCACTCAGGTCAAAGTCTCACACCCCTCTATCATAATCCAGAGTTTTGAGAAGATTGGAGAAACTTAATTTTTCGCCCGAAAATGAAAAAAAACGAAAGGGGTAACACTGTCGGTTTTTTTTCTGTTCGAAATTTTGAATTTCGATATCTCAGCTCTGGAAGGGTCTAGAGCCTCCATTTTTGCACTCAAGTCAAAGTCTCACAGCCCTCTATCATAATCCAGAGTTTTGAGAAGATTGGAGAAACTTGATTTTTCGCCCGAAAACGAAAAAAAACGAAAGGGGTAACACTGTTGTTGTTTTTTTTCGGGTCGAAATTTTGAATTTTGATATCTCAGCTCTGGAAGGGTCTAGAGCCTCCATTTTTGCACTTAGGTCAAAGTCTCACAGCCCTCTATCATAATCCAGAGTTTTGAGAAGATTGGAGAAACTTAATTTTTCGCCCGAAAATAAAAAAAAAACGAAAGGGGTAACACTGTTGTTTTTTTCGGGTCGAAATTTTGATATCTCAGCTCTGGAAGGGTCTAGAGCCTCCATTTTTGCACTCAGGTCAAATCTCACAGCCCTCTATCATAATCCAGAGTTTTAAGAAGATTGGAGAAACTTAATTTTTCGCCTGAAAACGAAAAAAACGAAAGGGGTAACACTGTCGTTTTTTTTCGGGTCGAAATTTTGAGTTTCGATATCTCAGCTCTGGAAGGGTCTAGAGCCTCCATTTTTGCACTCAGGTCTAAGTCTCATGGCCCTCTATCAGAATCCAGAGTTTTGAGAAGATTAGAGAAACTTAATTTCTCGCCCGAAAAAAAAAACGAAAGGGGTAACAAAAAATCTTTAACTTTTAGGTAACAAAATATTTTTTAGAAAATTCTACTAGACTAACATCACTCATAAATCCTGAAATTTCACACATCTCTTGAGTTTTATTAAAAAACTGACAGGTCACGTGACCTGTCAGTGGCGGCTCCTGCCAGCCAGTTTAAGATTGAACCCCTACTGAAAATATATCAAATTGCGGCTTTATATTTAGTTATATTTCATCGATAAAGATCAATTGTTCACTTTGTATCTGCTTTCATCAAATGCTTTTATATTTTATTAATCCGTCACATTTATTCATATAAAAGGTGTTTCTTTAAAATAATATAAAAATGTAGGCTACATCTATAAAGCTGGAAGGGTTAAAGGGTTACAAAAGCAAGAGATTACATTTTATTTAAACTGTAAAACCTCTACTGAACTTTTTGTACTGAAGTACACTCTCAGAAAAAAAGGTACAAAAGCTGTCACTGGGGCTGTACCTTTTCAAAAGGTACACTTTTGTACCCAAAGGCTGCATATTGGTACCTTAGTGGTACATTTAAGCAATTAAAATGTATATATTAAAACCTAAAATGTACATATTAGTACCTAAAATGTACATTTTAGCACCTAAAATGTACTTAGCTCCTGAAATGTACATATTAACACTTAAAATATACATATTAGGACATAAAATGTACATTTTAGGACCTAAAATTAACATATTAGGACCTAAAATTGACATATTTGCGCCTAAAATGTACATATTAGGACATAAAATGTACATATTAACAACTAAAATGTACTTTTTAGCACCTAAAATGTACATATTAGCACCTAAAATGGACAAAAGTTTACCTTTTGAAAAGGTACAGCCCAAGTGACAGCTTTTGTGCCTTTTTTTCTGAGTGTATGACATTATTTTAAAAAAGCATTATATAGTGCAGTTGCCCTCGGACTAATTACCTTTTGTATACACCCACTTTAAAAACATAAAAATAAATTTAAAAAAAACCCCCACATGTTGGCACAGTCAATACCTGCATTTTGGATCATTTTCACAAAACGAAAATGAGTGTTTTGATCCGATTCACTATAGGTTAATCTTTTAAAAGATACTTGACGTCTTGCAAAATTGCGAGTTTACATCTCACAATTCTGACTTTATTTCTCAGAATATCGAGATGTAAACTCACAATTGTGAGCTATAAAGTTGCAATTTTCTTGTTTTGTTCTGTGGTGGAAAATATTTAGCTTTCATAGATAGGCCAATATTTTTTTTCAGATCAATTTTAGAAACAATTCACAGAAACAATTTTAGTCAAGTATGTCCAAACTGTAAGACTGAAAAATAATGCAAGTAAGGTTAGTATTTTGTAATAATGTGCTCTGAAAAGGACGCCAAAGGATATTGTTTTTCATTCTGAAGACTCTATGGAAAGCATTGAATATTTGCAATGAAACCCCCAACACATTTCCATTAGTTCAGGTAATGTGCACTTAGCGGCCTTTAGCTGCGTTACAGACACAATGTAAACACCTGGACTCTAATTGTTGAACTGCCGAGCATTTAGACACCTGATGTGAAGAAGAGGACCAAATTTGATCAATCGATCCTGATAAGACCACATGTGGGCTGTTTGTTTGCTGTCGACAGACACATTTATTAACTAATTGTAGCAATGCTACAGAGTCTGTGACGGAAACAAAACAGATACATAAATGGACTTTTCATACTTTTTGAGTATTAAACCAAGTTTTCTCCACTAATACAGTATAGTCCACTTGAAGTGAATGAAAACAAAGGACACCGAGTGCAACAGAAGGGCCACCGCTTTTGCAAAGTTTGTGCTTCTTGTTTAATAGCATTTGAAACTTAGCAAACTGGCAGCTCCATTACACTTTGGACTAGCGGTTTGGAAAATGGATGGATGATTTGATTCAGCTTTGGGCGCCTTCATCTGGAGAGACGCGGGCATTCATTCAGTGCTACGCTCACAGCCTATAATGGGTTTATTCTATAACCACTGAGACATCAGTTGAGTGTAAACACCGTTATTACGGTGCATTTTGGGATTGAATGAATGCACTCGATGACATCCACTGTGGTTTCAGACACCAATACAAGTGTCAGTCCCTTTAAATAGTGCAGAGGTCATCTTAACTTCACATACTTTTGAAAAAACAGTGTTTAGTTGGTCCTGATAAGCGCTTAATGTCACAGATATAAACACAACGGCTTTCTTATTACACAAGAGGGTGACACAAAACTCAACAACTTCAATACTCAAGGCACTCTGATGACTCAGACAATTACAAGTTACAAGTGTTATGTTGACAACACTATTGAAAAAAGGTACTTTTTATTACAACCTTGCATGAATAAATAGGCCATTTGGCTCTGGACTAATAGGGTATTCGATTTGTCCAATCTATTGGCTCTATTCTATTTTGAAGTCTAATTTAAGGCTCTTACAAATAAATAGTATGGGTTTATTTTCTACATTTTCTGAGTCATCCGAGTGCTTTGAGTATTGAAGTTGTTGAGTTTTGGGTCCCTGGCAGAAATTGTGAAAAAATGTGTGTTATTTCAGGTTTAAAGAAGTCTTGTGACCTCTGTGTTTGTCAGACAGATTCAGTACTGGGCTTAAAGGGAGAGTTCACTTTGAAATTAATTTTTGATATGTTTTAGCTTATCTCAAGGACATCCAAGATGTAGGTGTCTTTGTTTCAGCAGTAGTTTCAATTTTGATATTTTTAGGTCAAACCGTGTCAGTCATATAATGGAGGTTTATGGTCACCACCTCAAAGAGCATGCACAGAGAAGTACAAATTAAACATGATTTAATGACTCGTAAATGTAAGTACACATTGATGGCCTAAGACACGAAACAAGCGGTTTGTGTGAGAAAAAGAACAGTATTTATATCGTTTTTACCTCTTGTAATCACAGCCATGTCCAAGTGATCTGAAGGCACGGGCGCTTCGGTCTGCACAGACAAGAACGCTTTGACTGAAAAATATCGAAATTGAAAATACTATGGAAACAAAGACACCTACATCTTGGATGCCCTTGAGGTAAGCTAAAACATATCAAAAATTAATAAAAGTGAACTATCCCTTTAAATGAAAGCCCCCTTTACAATGATACCAAGCAACATATTATAGAATATTCACAATATCCCTAGCATGAGTCTAAACCAGATCTACACCAGATTTCAAAAACAGAATTTATTTTAGGGGGTTTATTTTAGGGGGTTAGTAACTTCATGAGCTGAAAAAAGACTGCTATTGTGATTTTTCTAGTACTAGGGGTGAATACCTTGCTAAAAATCACTATGAGACTTTGTCCCCCAGATGGACCAAATTTGAGACCCTGGCTGGCTCATGGACTAAATTGTGAACTAAATATCATTATCAAGACACAATTACATTTTTAGAAAAAAGGTACTTTTCTTGGTTTTCATAAGCCATATCATATTATGGTGATCATACGATCTTGTGTTGTTATCATCGTTATGACCAAATGTTATCATATCACCATCATATCATCATATCATACGAAAATGCATTAATGTCTCGGCCTGCATGAGGTTTTTATTCTTTGGGAGACTACTTTACTTCATTCCAAAGCTTAATATTTGCACTTCAGAAAAAAACACGTCAACAGTTAACAACTGTATGGAATGAATCAAGAACTGCATATTGTTAAAGTTTGTATTTATGATGCATCATGCTTAAATACTTAGACATGTTAACTCATGTATAACCTTGATGGTAGGACATTTAAAAGGTTATGTTCGTCAGATAAAAATGAAGAGATGTTTTGTGCATGTACAAGCAATTCTTCATCCTTTTATAAATCAAGAACATTTTACCTGAGTGTATGAAGGCATGAATAATTGGAATGCATACTTCTATTCAGTACTGAACATTCACCTACACGCTGACACAAGCATGACACAATGACAGGGCCAAGATCAATTAAAAAGCGTGACTGCTTGATGGTATGAATGCACTTATGATTCAACTACATGGACATATTCAGCTAAAAATACACCAATTCAACATCAATTCATTTGCACGCAGTATTAAAAGACATCTGCACGCCTGTTAAAACCCATAATTTTCTACACCTGACTGCAGTTATACTCCATTAACTGATACAAAATCCTCAGTGATGCATAAAACGTGCCACATCGCCAAGGCAAACATTTATGGTTGCTTTCTAGACTTCAAAAATGTTGCATTTATCTGATGAAATCCATTGCAATGTGTTGCATGAATACAATAAACTAACACACTGGGAATGAATGCCTATTCTTCCCTGTATATGACATGAAAAAGAAGGTGGCTTTCCATCAAGTCATGTTTCATATTATAATATAGCATAGATATGTTCCTGTTGACTAATCAGAATTATTCTAAGTAAAAAAGAAAAATGTTTAAGTTCTGTCACATTTATGATATGCTTCTCCTTCTCCCCTGTGATCCACAAGCACACAGGAATTACAATTCTGCCACACATATACCACACAAAGACTTCATTATTATTATTTAGTGAAGGGGAAAATAGCTTAAAGGCTGGATGAAAAAGCCAAGAGTTCAGTTTTGTTTGTCTCAGCACTCTTAAAATTATAATGGCCTATCTGATGGATCGGCCACCCTGCTTCCTCAATAAAGTTTATAATTTTCATGTGTTCAAGTCTTTTCAGTTTAAACATTCAAGTGATTTCTATAGCAATTTAAGCGTAAGCTGTGGTTCTTGAGCAAATATAAACATACGCAAAATTATCGTGTGAAAGATTCTCATCTTGACTAGTATCCATGTAAACACAGATGGTTATGTGACATAAATTTGTGACATAAATTTGTCTTAAGGAACGTAAACATTTAAGAATCTGTCAATATAACAGATCTGTGCATTTAGGTAAGTGACAGCCTCATATTCTTACCTTCTGTTTCCTATATTTATGATGTTAATCAAACAACAACAAAAAAAAGAGACAACCTCACTGCTCTTTCTGTAATTCTGTAATGAAACTACTGAAACTATGTTGGGTGTAGAAGCCCACAAAACTGTGAGAAGCAGGTTGAGCTTTTTTTTTTTGTTGTAGTCTTGTTTTGTAATGTTGTTGTGTTTTATGTTGTCTGTGTTGGAAATTACTTATGTTTTTAGGACCCCATTGAAAATGAGATGTTGCATCTCAAGGGGCTATCCTGTCAATAAATTCAAATTCAATTTGTCTTTACTTCTAGCTTTAAAAAATGCTGGGTTGTATTAACCCAATTTTGGGTCAAATATGGACAAACTCAAACATTGGGTTAAAAATGCAATTTAAAAATGTAACCAAATGGCTTATATATTTGACCCAAAAATGGGTTAAAACAACCCAGCATTTTTTAGAGTGTATATTTGAAGAGTTCAGATGCAAAAGCCTCTAAATGCCATTTGAAATTTTCTTCTTTAATGATGATTTTTTATCAAAATTGTATATTTAAGTTCAGTAATTTCACTACAATAACAATTCATAACAATTAATAGGTAATTATCATTGCCATTTAAGTGAAATTACTGAACTTAAATATACAAGTTTGATAAAAATCATCATTAAAGAAGAAAATTTCAAATGGCATTTAGAGGCTTTTGCATCTGAACTCTTCATTTACTTCATAATAGTTTCCACAAATACGCACTGGAAAGTAGGGTACTTGGTTGTATCTTTGTTCTCTTGTATTTATTTGTGCTTGTTACTTATTGGTTCTTATTATTGACCGTTTACTTAAACTTTAGTTCGTTTTTCTGTGATATCGTAAATTGGAATTTAGGATTTTTTTAAATGTTGGTATCGGAAGATTACATAGCTCAAAACAATAACCGCGTTTCCATTACCCTTTAAATTGCGCAAATTGAAAACGCTCAATAGAAACACGTAAATTTAGCAAAAACTCCCATCAGTTTTTACGCTCGCATGAGGTGGTTTTTCGGTAAAGGAATATTTTCGGAATGATATCAGAAATAATATCTTTCGTCAAAGAAAAAAAAAATCGGAAAAGGAATATTTCGCCAAACGGCTGGAAACTGTTTTTTCACGCATTTACAGGTCAACAGTGTACGTAAATGTTGATCACTCTTTAAAGATGACGCGGTATGTTTGGACAGTAGACAAGATAGAGGTCTTTATTAAACTCATAAAAGACAAATTATTACAGGAATACTGGATTATTACAAAGAAATTTAACAATTTATCAAGACCTTAAAACAGATAAAACACCTCATAATGCTTAGATAACATGCCTACATCTCATCTTTAAAATAATGGGATTTACGTAAACCAACCAACCTCCGTTGCCATGATTTTTTTTAATGACTTGTCGCGAGAGGAAAAAAATACGTTTTAGTTGCATAACCGATTAATGGAAACGCTGTCATTTCGCAATACTTTTTTATCGACACTTGGGCTGGTAAATGTCCTGACAGGTCTCGGGATTTTTTTTTTAATTTTTTTTTTTTTAGATCAGATAGTTACTTGCCCTGAGTCAATACATATACACTCACCAAAAGGATCATTAGCATTCTTTCGAAATGTTGGCCCATGTTGACAGGATAGCATCTTGCAGTTGATGGAGATTTGTGGGATGCACATCCAAGGCACAAAGAGCTCTCTCATGACAATAGATTAGATAATTGCCTTAATGAGAAATTGAACAGTCAAACAGCAGAACAAGTGCACCGACTTGAACTGTACAGCAAAAAGATGTTATCATTACATCATGTACTAATTGAAGTATCAGTAGGCTTCTTTTCACTTATAGCCTATATAATGTAGTGGTACCGATTTAAAGAGGCAATGGTCTCTTTCTACACAATCTCACTGAGGACCTATGTTTGGGTCAAATATGGACAAACCAAACCAAACCATTTGTCAATATACAGTACATATGTAAAGCAATACCAATCCTTTCTTCCAGTTTTCCACAGACAAGCATTATATTTGCTTAATGCTCATCATGGCATTTCCAGTAAGATACGCTATTTGTAGAAATATGAATGAATTGAGGTTGTTTACAAAGTTATATGATGAATACCTAATGGATGACAAGAGTTTATCTGAAATTGGTAATAAAATCCAATCAGCCACAAGGGTATCGGCGTCATGAGAAAGACAGTATTCTTGTTCTGAACTGGCATTCTTCAATTATAGCCTATGACAGATTCATTCGACTGAAGGGGATTGAGCACAAGAGCTGACTGATGTTAAACACACTGATGACAGCAGGAAAAAAAACAACAATAATGCATCCAAAAATATAATCTTCAACGGCACAACATGAAAATTCATCTGAGAAAATCTCCTGAATTAATATATGTATTTGTACCACTCTGTGTCTCTACTGGTCTAATGCAGATTTGGTTAAAGTATCTAGGCACAATCATAAATCCTACACATTTTCAGGCATTTCTATGAATTCTGAAAGGTTATCGTCAAGCATAATCTAATGCATTTGCTTTTATTATTTCAGTAAGTCCATGCTTCGTCCAACCTGGGCGCTGCTCTGATAATGCTATATATCTCTAAGACATTAATGTGTGTCAAGAAAAATATGTACAAATATGCCAAGAATTATTTCATGAATAAATGATGAATTGTAGCTATTTATTAAAAACATAACTTCATTATGACAATATACCCCATTAAACCTGTGCTTTACATCAGTCATTCATTTTTAATGCAACATCACATAGCGTTCAATCATTTTAAATGGATATGAAAGCCGTTTTATATCATGAGTTATGATTTATTTCTTCTTCTGTAAATTCAGACAGTGGAAGGTAAGTGTTTTTTCTCAATCTGCTTTTCATTTACACTCAATCATGCTCTAAATGTGGACAGAAAAGATCTTTGAAGCACATAAACAAAAATGAAATTACCTCCAAATTATGATTAGTTAAAATTCTGTTTAATGTTTTATGAACATTAGATTCAGAATCAAAGCAACAGACCTGTCAAAAAAAAAAAAAAACGTAGATAAAACTTGTATACACTAAAAAATGCTGGGTTGTTTTAACCCAGCCATTGGGTTACATTTTTAAATGAAATTTAACCCAATGTTTGAGTTTGTCCATATTTGACCCAAATCTGGGTTAAAACAACCCAGCATTTTTTTAAAGTGTACTTTATTTCAATTATTGTCTTAGTCAAAGTATTTAAAAATAGGATATGATTCACTCAACAACACAAATTCCATTAATGAGCATTGGTTCTCGCATGTATGATGCACAAAATGCGAACAAGTCTGTTTGTTTTGCTATCATATGACCACTTTTAGTGTGTGTTCCTGTAAGAGTAAACTTGCAAATGAAAATAAAACACAGACACGAAACCCTGGCACCGAACAATATAATTTTGACAGAAAAGACTATTTTCACAGTTCAGTATCAGCCGCCCACTGTCATTATCTCGATCCGTTTTCTTACACCCTGAAGACAACCATAAGAACATTTATCAATCATTAATACACTCTAAAAAATGCTGGGTTGTTTCAACCCAATTTTGGGTAAAGTATGGACATACCCAGCCATTGGGTTATTTTTTAAATTACATTTTTAACCCAACATTTGGGTTTGTCCATATTTTACCCAAAATTGGGTTGAAACAACCCAGCATTTTTTAGAGTGTAAAAGGATAGTTTGAAGTGTTCAGATAATTGGGTTTTAATGCACCTTGGCACAATAGGTTTTAGGTGAAGGTAGACGATCAATCAAACAATGAATCTGGACAGATACGGATAGAGCAAAAAGAAAGGAGAGTTTGCTGTTTGTCCTGAAAATAGAATAAATGTATATGTAATGAGACAGAGAGATTAGAGGGAGGATAGAGAGAGAGAGGACACAGATGGAGAGAGAGCACAACCACTGAATCAAGGAGAATATGTGAAGGCATCGCATGAACAAGGGAGAGAGACAGACAGAAGGAGGCAGGGAGAGAATTAGAGGCAGAATGAGTGAGACAGAAAGGCAATAGAGGGTTGGACGGATGAAAGAGCTGGAGACGAGAAGATGCTTCAGCTTCATGAGGACGATACTGAACAACCTGCTCAAACAGACTGACACATCAGCAGCTCACTCATCAGGATCACAACAGGTAAAGAACTACTTCATCTCTATACTATATCCATCTACTTTAAATGGAGTTAACCATCCATAATTTACACAATTTAGTACTGATTTGATCATTCAATGACTTGCATGCGAGGGAAAAAACACTTGAACAATGCTGATGGACTGATCTGAGAACAATATAGGAGGACACGATGTTTTAGACGTGTGTATGAGGGGAGAGATAGCGAGCAGTTTCCTTTATTCATGCAAACGCATTCACACACACCTGGAAACACAATGTATATTTTCTAATGTTTCCTAACCTTTATTGTCTTCATCAGTACCTCTAAATACCAAATGGTACCAGAAATGTTTCTCTTAACTCATATACTGGATCTATAGCATTACACTGTAAAAATGAATATGCTTTATTTAATCAAAAAAAATGTGGCAACAGATTACAAGCAATATTATTAATTAAATTGAACAAATTATAATTGAGTAATAAATTAATCAAATTAATTCCTTAACCATTTAAAATGAGTAAAACTTACAACAACAACCAAAAAAACATACATTTAAGTCACCATTATGGTGAACGGTGTTTGTTTTAAAATAATGGTTTTCTCCTTAACATCAGGTGTCTTCAGTGTTGGCAATATAAAATAAAGAGTTCTTAATTAATCTTTGACGTCTGTCTGATAGTGAGATATTTTGGTTAAATTTGTTGATGTAAACTACTCATTTTAAATGGTTAACTTTTAAGGAATAATTTGATTAATTATTACTCAATTCTAATTTGTTAAATTTAATTAATAATTTTGCTTGTAATCTGTTGCCACAATTCTATTGATTAGATAAAGCATATTAATTTTTACAGTGTGATATTAAAGTGTCTGTTATTACACGGATTCACTTGTGAACTGACTCACTTGTGACACGTTCTGCGGGGTTTAACACTTTGTCACTGTGAAGATGAGAGAGATATTATTCAAGATTATTTTAATCTGCTTATACAGTCCTGCGTTTTAATCTGAAGTCGTCATTTCAGTCAAACCCTCTTGCATAGTTGTGAATCACCAAGATCTGTGTAAAAACAAATATCCTCCTTTATTGTCATTGATGGTTCCATAAAGAACCGTTAATATCCATGGAACCTTTTCTACGGTCTTCTGATTCTTTAGGGTTCTTTTAGGAACTGTTTGCTGAGAGGTTCTTTGATGACATCACTGCAAAACCTGTCTTTTGAGCTTTATTTCTAAGTGTGTATTAGTAGTAATAATGTGATTAAAGCCTGATCATGAAGTTGCTGATCTCTTGTAAATACTTGTCTGGAAGACTTTAAAGGAAATTGAAACATATTATTACTACACGTTATATTACTATTATGAATACAGACACTCACTTTAAATCACTTATAATATTCCCAAAGCTATTAGTGTAAATTCAACCATAAATCAGTATATTTAAAACAAAAAAACAACCTACATTTGTGACCTAATTTTTAATTTTGAAATCAGTTCTTGTGTCAATTTAAGTGGTTGATTTAGAATAGTAATGTCGAGTGATTTCGCTTAACTGACAGATATGCTCAAACTTCACTTGAGCTCATTTGACACAGTTGGTAGTTTAGGAACAAGTTTGCAATAAAGTGATTATAATTGTTGCATATAATTGTTAGTGTGTACTTGAAAGCTAACTAATAAAAATCAGCTGCTGCCTAAAGGAAGCATGAAATTAGAAAAGTGTGTGTCCAATGAATGAACCACAGGAGTTCTGGCTAACCTGATGAACTAAGAGTCATTGCACTGAATGACTGTGTACAAAATACTGGCGCACATCGACCTCTTCTGCTGTTACAAGGAACGATAAGGTGAAAATGGAAATCATGTCCAAGCATTAAAACAAATCTGTCTATCCATCCATCTATCCACTACTTGTTGTTGTGAGGTTACATGTACATGGTCATATATACACGAAATAACTAAATTTAACAACAATTTATATGATACATTTAATATTATGTATATAATAGCTATAATATTAAATAAACACACACACACACACACACACACACACACATATATATATATATATATATATATATATAAATATTCAAAAGAACAGTATACTTATCGTAAAATAGAAAGCTTTTGTATTATTATACACCGTTCAAAAGTTTGGGGTAAGTAAGAAGTTTTTTTTTTTTGTTACAGTAAATACATTTATAATGTTACAAAAAAAAAAGTTATTTCAAATAAATGAAATATATCTTTCTATTCATCAAAGAATCCGTAAAAACTAAATTGTACACACCCGTTTTCTAGATTGATAATAATAATGAATGTTTTTGAGCATCAATCAGCATATCAGAACGATTTCTGAAGGATCACGTGACCCTGAAGACTGGAGTAATGATGCTGGAAATAGGAATAATTCACAGGAATAAATTACATTTTAAAATATATTCAAATAAAAAACAGTAATTTTTAATTGTCATAATATTTCACAACATTAATGTTTTTAAATCAAATAAATGCAGCTTTGGTGAATAGAAGATACTTATTTTAAAACCATTGAAAACCTTACAGATCCCAAACTTTTGAACGTCAGTATGTGTGTGATATGTATATATATATATATATATATATATACAAAAAGTCAACCAGCAATACCTATTTTAAATCACATATACAATGCACAGTGAAGATACAATTTGAAAGTAACATTATTAAAAACAATATATTGATAATTTCACTTTGTCAGTAAATGTACACAGCAACTGACTTGTTTTGTATGACTTTTGCAATACAGTCCAGACCTCCCGATGTCGCCACAAGGTGGAGACTGTGAGTTTTCTAAATAAATGTTTTAAATGCGCATCAGCATGTGGTTTGATCGATCACTCTCGTTTTCTCTTGTAGCTGTACACTAAATTAACAAAACACACTCCCTCTTATATACAAACAGTAAGAGTCGAGTGCTGTGTGTCAGCATGAGGCACTGTACAACACAGACGTGACAGGGGTACAAACACAGAGATGGGCTTTTAATATTCCCCCATGCATCTCGCGGTTCCAGACTCACTCATGGTCAAATGCTGCAAATAAGCGACACGATAACACGTGACGGCCAATGCTCTCCTTTTGTTCCTCTTATCCACATTTGCTCCACAAATTGCCCGAAATTGTTTCTATTATCGTAGTAATAATTCGGAGAGTGTGGAAATTGCATTCAAATGTCAAAAGACAAGAAAAAAGTAATAGCATAACATCACAACACAAGACCTCAGAGAAGAAAAGACGCAGACTTTTGACATGGAAAAAAATGGGCCGTGGCAAAATGTTGGCTTCCAGCATCATTTATAAAAATGCACGTCAGATCGTCTTCTAATAATTTTATAAGCAGTCCAATTCAGGGCTAGTTTTTTTTTTTGTTCATGTGATAAAACAGATAAACATGTGTTTTTATAGATGTCCTTCACACACACGTTGGATTAACGGGAGCCAACCGTGAAGGTCTGAAGCACTGTCTTTGTTTATGGCCCTTTTAGTATAAAATGAAACAGACACACCAGAAAAATACACGTCACCACCATTTTACCTGTACTTTAAGTGTGTATCGCCTGTTCAGCCACTCGCTCTTGTTTTACCCAAATGCTTTGAGTTCAGTAAGAGGTGCTAAAAGCATTGTATTCAGACCCTTTATACGTCCATATTAGTGTTTCAACTAATGTCACATTCTTGGAAAAACACGGTGCATTTGTGGGAGGATGACACACATAGGATACATTTGTAAATTAGGCTTTACAAATATTAATTGCAATAACAACCCTTGAAACCAATTTGCATTGTTTGCCATATAATTTTCACTTTATATTCACTGCGAAATCTAATTTTATACAGACTGGTTTGCAAAATCACATTAGCTAAAATATCAAACTCAGATATTTCTACTCTTTCAAAGTGTTTATTACTTTGAGTAGGCACTTTGATTGGCTTTTCAAACAACGCTCGTTGTATCCATTTGCATAATTTTTTTTGAGTTGTGACAACTTCAAAACAAATTGTGTTCAACCAACAAACTAAACTGAGTTAGAGGAACTCAATTTATAACATATAGGCTATAGCCTACACAAATATTTAAGTTGATTTCTCAAAAATATTAAGTCGCTATGATTGAAATTGTAGGCCTGGAACCAGTCTTGTCTGTTTCGCTATACTGCTACGTGTAACTAATTTAACATGTATTTTAATGAAAAAGATATTACTTGTTGTCACTGGTAGTTCGCTTTTAAAAAAAACTTTTGCTGATAATTTACTCACCCCCATGTCATCCAAGATGTCCATGTCTTTCTTTCTTCAGTCGAAAAGAAATTAAGGATTTTGATGAAAACATTCCGGGATTTTCTCCATATAATGGACTTCAATGGGAACCAAATGGTTCAAGGTCCAAAAGACAGTTTCAGTGTATTTTGATGAACGAGTTCGAACAGGAGAGTCACGAACACGCATCACAGAACAGAGCAAGGCGAGCATTTGTGCTTATAAAACGTAAACTTTTTTTTTTGTGGCCGATTAAATGGCCGATCATTTCGCTTGATAAGACCCTTATTCACCATCTGGAATCGTTTAAAGCCCTTTGAACAGTTTGCAGTTTGCACTGAAACTGTCATTTGGACCTTGAACCATTTGGTTCCCATTGAAGTGCATTACATGCAGAAAAATCCTAGAATGTTTTCATCAAAAACCTTAATTTCTTTTCGACTGAAGAAAGAAAGACATGGACATCTTGGGGGGTGAGTAAATTATCAGCAAAGTTTTTTTTTTTTTAAAGTGAACTACTCCTTTAAGACAAACATTGCACGAGTTTACCTTCATGTTGTCAAACTCTTCAGCACAATGATTACCACAAACATTTTAACATTACAGAAACTCGTTTAAATGTCAAACATAACAACATTAAACACTAACAAGTGTTTCCTTCTTTCAGTAAAAAAAGCAAACAAACAAAGTAACAAACAACAATATTGATTCAAGTATGCTACAGATCCAAGAATTAGAAAGTAACAAATCATGGTCCATTGCTGTGATTTAATTTAAGCTATTGCTTATAAAGAAAGAAACCATCAATATATTTGGACAGTTTTGAAAACTGAAAATGTATGGACAAAAGGTAAAATATGCTCATTATAACTAATCTGATATATTTAAAAATGAATCAAAGCTGGTGAAAAAAGTGAATAATTTATGTAGTTCAGATAACGTAATATTTTGAGTTTCTGATGATTAAATCAATCTCCTTCATTGTATTAACTCAATTTGTCCATATCAATGAACTTAAAATTAAGGCAACCAGGTTACTGTACCTCATTTTTTTTTAAGTTAAACCTACAATATTGTTTTACAGTGTAGGTTATGGCAATGGAGGCATCACTTGACATTTTTGACATTAAATCAAAAAAGCTTTTTAAAATTATATATTTCTGAGTACTTTGCACTAGATTTTTGATCATTACTGTCACCTCAGAGAGAGAGAGAGAGAGAGAGACTGCAGCTTGAGGAAAACGTCAGAGATCAGTGATAGAGTTTCCCTCTCACTGTGAACCCATTCTCACTTGTTCTCTTTCCCTCTTTTTCACTCCCTTGATCTTCCTCTCTATCTTTCATCATGAGCTCCTTCAGTATGTCTTAACTCACACTTGGTTCTGGGTGTGAGACGGTCCACCTGTGACCTGCTCCTCTTTCACAGTCCTTCTTTTTTATTTCACCATCCTCTCTGCTCCTGCTTCTCAATGTTTGTGTATCTGTATCTGCTCACTGTCCATATCCCCATCACAATTTCCTTTCTTTGTTCATCCTCGCTTTAGATCCATCCTCATTTCTATTCTACCCCATGCTTCTTTAAGCCTTCTAGCACTACTTCACACCTATATGACCAAAAAAAAACACATGAAATGTCCATTGCTTCTTGAAAAGGCTCTTGCTTTGGCATGAGCAGCAGGTGGATACACCGCAGTGAATGCTCTACAGAGCTCTGAAATGGTTTGTAAATAATGTATTTTCTCTTTCTCCTGCATTTGATAAATAACGGTTAAGTAAAAGCACTTAACTTAAAGGACAGAATCTTTTGTGTGTGTGCTTATCGGATTATATCTGTATGGTGACCCATACAATTCTCTGTAAACAAGAAGCCGCTATTATGATACATATAAATATGTGCATTACGCCTTTATAGTCCTTTCAATTGAAAAACACATTGAGTCATGTCACGATTTTTAATATATAATAGCACTTACAATATAGAGCAGGTTCACTATAATAAACAGGGGGCAGAATTTAATGTCACAAAGTCTGCGTATACAGGTACGTTTTTTTTGAAAACAGAAAAATATTGAAAGCAAAAAACGAGTGCATTTTTTTATTGAGGAAATTACCTGAGTGGTCAATTTTCTAAAGAAAAAAAAAATGTTCGGGCTAAAAATACAAGTGCAATTTAGACCTATTTTGGTATAGAAATGGCTTGAAATGAAAAACACACCGCGGCATGGATTGTTATAAGCAATAATACAACTGGACGCTTGGAATTATCCAGATTTAGCAAAACATCCATCTTTCTAAATGGATCTTTATTTCTCAGTTTGAAACTGTAAAATCGAATGGCAGGGGAGAAGACAAGTTGTTTATTATCTGCTCAAAATTCTGCTTGCATACAGTTTTGGTTGTTTTCTTCAGCATTAGCTGTTTTTACACATTACAAAACCATTTGTATTCCAACCATTTATTGGCTTGCCAGATTTGTGCTTAACACTGCATTTGCCTTGTGGATGATCAGGGGCAGGAGCTGCACAGCTTGAGCTGTGAGGAGGAGCAGGGGTTTGTGCAGTCTCTCCTCTCCTTTTCATTACTTTCTCATTTAGTTGGCACCGCCATGGCCGAGTCCTACCGCAGGATGTTTGCTCTTTGTGAGCAAACAGACTGATGTCAAAGGTGTCTTGGCATCTTCATGTCTTGTAATTGAACAGAGCTGAGAGAGCCTTCACACATACTCATACATCCATAATCACGAGGATGACAAGTATATCTTACTTCTAATTTCTGAATCCATTTTATAACCATAGAAATATAGACACACACAGTCAGACATGGATGAACTGATGTCTCAAAACCGAATTCTATTTTTCTCAAATCTTTTCCATTCAAATGCCTTAAATAAGATACATTACTAAAATGTATTTCATTACACTTTACACTCTCAGAAAAAAGGTACAAAAGCTGTCACTGGGGCTGTACCTTTTCAAAAGGTACACGTTTGTACCCAAAGGCTGCATATTGGTACCTTAGTGGTACATTAGCACCTAAAATGGACATATTAGCTCATGAAATGTACATATCAACACCTAAAATGTACATATTAACAATTAAAATGTAGATGTTAGCACCTGGAATGTACATATTAGCCCCTAAAATTTACATATTAGCAGACGAAATGTACATATTAGCACCTGATATGGACATATTCATGAAATGTACATATCAGCAACTAAAATGTACATATTAACAATTAAAATGTACATGTTAGCACCTAAAATGTACATATTAGCACTTAAAATTTACATATTAGCACTTAATATTTACATATTAGCAGATGAAAAGTACATATTAGCACCTAAAATGTACATATTAGCAGCTGAAATGTACATATTAGCACCTGAAATGTACATATTAGCAGCTGAAATGTACATATTAGCACCTAAAATGTACATATAAGCACCTGAATTGTACATATTAACACCTAAAATGTACATATTAGCACCTAAAATGGACAAAAATGTACCTTTTGAAAAGGTACGGTCCCAGTGAAAGCTTTTGTACCTTTTTTCTGAGAGTGTATTTCGATAGTTCACTTTAGGCTTTCTACTAACTGGGAGTAACTTTGCAACTACATGTCAGCACACTCTCATTAGAGTATTTGTAGACTGTTAGGTTAGGGTTCGACTTAGACTACATGTTGCAAAGTAACTTATAGTCAGTAGAATGTCTCAAAATAAAGTGTAGATAGCAGTCTACAGCTAGTTGACATGTAGTTGCAAAGTTAGCTAGCAGAATGTCGTGGACCAAAATTTCAAATAATCCTGGTGAATATCTGGCAAATAATTATTTTAGTTCAAAGTGTAAACCTCAACAAATGCTATCTGTTTTTTTTTTTGTTTTTTTGAGTGAGCATCAGTGCCTTTAACTAACAAGGTTTTTCTTTTTATAGGTCTTAATGACGCCTGAAGCAAGAAACATCAACGAGAGAAAGCAAACTGTGATAGACCTCTAAAACTCCTCCAGCCATCGATTATATGATGGTACGATGGAACAACTTCAACTTTAGATGAACTAAACTGGATTCAACAATATGCTGTGGATCAATTCTCCACTGGGAGATTGTTCTTGAGGCAAGACCACGTGGAGTGTAACATCGTAATACTTTGATTCACAGACTCAATTTCTTTTTAATGAGCTGGAATGCCTTTCCCCTGCCAAGAATGAGAAATTGAAAGATGCTCAGTGAGCCGTGCCCTTCAACACCTGCACACTCTCATAGACGAGCACAAGTTTGCTTGGGATTTGAAGAAGAATGCTCCTACTTAGAATTTTGCAGATGCAACAATTTCGCCTTCAGATGTCAATTTGTCTGCTCAGTACTTCAGTTCTGAAGCTGAATCCCTTAAAAACCGAAGATGAGCCTGCTGGGTCGACATAAGGACCCGACTATTGGTTTGGCACAAAAAAATTTTTCAAGGACACTTCAAAAACAATTCTTGGAGATATTCCATTAACATTTTGAGAATGTCTGACTTTAAAACACCATTAAGACATTGACTGGAAATCTCAAACTGAGAGGCCCAATTTGGGTAAGCATATCAAACACAATACAATACAATATAAAATGGCGGAGCTTGCCGGATACAATGGCAGCGAGAGCTTCATGCTCTCAACCGGTCCGCCTTTCAACTCGACCGGTGACTATGACTATTATGAATCTGAACCTGACGCTAGCAAGATCATCATCCCCTCCATCTATGCACTGGTGTGCTGTGTCGGTGTCACAGGGAACGCCATGGTCATCTACGTCATCCTCAAGTACGCCAAGATGAAGACGGCCACCAACATCTACATTCTCAATCTCGCCATCGCGGACGAACTCTTCATGCTGAGCGTCCCGTTCCTGGCGACCTCGGCCGCGGTGCACCACTGGCCGTTCGGCTCGCTCATGTGTCGTTTGGTTCTCAGCGTGGACGGCATCAACATGTTCACGAGCATCTTCTGCCTGACTGTGTTGAGCGTGGACCGCTACATCGCCGTGGTGCACCCCATCAAAGCGGCTCGCTACCGTCGCCCGACCGTCGCAAAAGTGGTCAACGTTTGCGTGTGGGTACTTTCGCTGCTTGTGATTCTGCCCATCATTATATTTGCAGACACGGTCCCGGCGCAGGACGGTGGAGTGGACTGCAACTTTCTATGGCCTCAGGCCTTGTGGTCGGAAGCGTTTGTGGTCTACACGTTCCTACTGGGTTTTTTGGTCCCAGTGGCGGCCATTTGCATGTGCTACTGCTTGATCGTGGCGCGCATGCGAGCCGTGGGCCTCAAAGCGGGCTGGCTGCAGCGCCGGCGCTCTGAAAAGAAGATCACACGCATGGTGCTGCTGGTGGTCGCCGTTTTCGTGGTCTGCTGGATGCCGTTTTACATTGTGCAGCTGATCAGTGTGTTTTGCAAGCCGCCGGACCCCATGGTGACTCAGCTATTTGTCATTCTGAGCTACGCCAACAGCGGCGCCAACCCCATTCTCTACGGATTCGTGTCGGACAACTTCCGCCGCTCGTTCCAGCGCATCATCTGCTTCCGCTGGCTGGAGAACGGGCTGGATGCCGAGCAGGTGGACTATTGCGCCGTCGCCCTACGGCGTCAGACCACATGTGGCCCAAGGGACTTTCCAAAGGAGTGCTTAGCCTCCGACATGGTGTTTCGCAATGGAACCTGCACGTCCCGTACAACAACTCTGTGAGAGGCTATTCAGTCAGAGTGTTGGAGTTTTAAGGGATTGTTCACCACACTTTCTTTCATGTCGATACAAACCTGTATGACTTTCTTTCTTTAGTGGAACGGAAAGGAAGGTGCTTTAAATAACCTATTAGGTTACAATTGACTTCCATTGATTGGACAAAAAACAAATTAAGTAATGTTTAAAACGATAAGAGGGTGAGAAAAGAATGACAGAATTTTTCATTTTCAGGTGAACTATACCTTCATTACTTCACTAATTACACTGGCTGAGAGCTCATACCCTCACCCTCAATTCATGTGACTTTCTTTTTTCAGTCGAACACAATCAGAGTCATTTTAAATAATAGCCTTGCTCTTGCCAACTTTGGAATGGAATTGAATAAACCACATCCATCCATCATAAACGTAATCCATACGACTCCTGTGGATTAATAAATGCCTTGCGAAGTGCAGCAATGGGTTTTTGTAAGAATAGTGCCCAAATTTAAAACTTTATAAACTATAATCCCTAGCTTCCAGCAGTGGCTGTACGGGTGTTAATGAGAGAGTTGAGTTCTGGTAGAAGTGTGACCTCTGACCCGACGTATAATCAGTGTTGAGTAAGTTACTCTAAAAAAAGTAATTAATTACTATACTAATTACCTCTTCAACAGTGTAATTAGATTACTGTACTAATTAAAATCTCTAAAAAGTATTTAATTACTAATTACTTTCAAAATCCCATATCAATCTCAACCAGCTGAATAATACAAGGATATACATCCGTTTTAATTCTTTCAAATAAATACTATAAAATTGCATGAATTATCCTTAAACTGACCAAGGTGGAGAAGGTTACATTATAAAAACTTACTTTTTAACATCAGACAACACATTTTGATGTTAAACCCACGATTTTTTTGTGTCTGATCTCACACTTTTTTCATACATATTTTACAATAATTCATACGAATTTGTACGAGTGCGGTCGTACGATTTAGACACCTCGGATTGATCGGATTGATCTATACACAGTATTTACCTCAATTACATCAGAAGTAACTGTAATTAAATTACAGATAAATGAAGAGTAATCCCTTACTTTACATTTTCAAGGGAAAAGTAATTAAATTACAGTAACTAATTACTTAGTAATTAGTTACACCTAACGTAGGATGTAGCTCCTCTTCTATTATATCAAAATCCTCCAAAAATGTTCTTTAAAACTTCTTGTTTTAGACTTCATTCATGACTAGCGTTTTGTTTTGCTCTTACCTCGGCACTTTGTTATAGGCGCGTTTGTCAATTCTCGCCTAACTTTATGTTACGTAATAAATACCACGTGAACTCGACTCGAATGCCGGTACAGCTATTGCCGGAAGCCAGTGATTATGGTTTATAAAGTTTTAAATATGGATATATTTCTTGCACTCAATCGCTCTGGCGCGCCAGACACTTTGATAGCACTTAACTAGCCCAGTTCTTTCAATATAGGCCAAGCAGAGAAGCGACCAAACACCTCCACGTTTTCCCTATTTAAATACAGTTACACGAGTAGTGTAACTCGACCTAGGACAGTGACACAAAATAAAACGTTGCGCTTTTCTAAGTGTTTGTTTGGCCGCTTCTCAGCTTGGCCCATATTGAATGAACTGGGCTAGTTAAGTGCAATCAAAGTGTCTCGCGCGCAAGAGCGATTGAACGCACGCACTGAGACGACAGAGGTATGCATCAACTCGTCTTAGTGAAAGGAATAACAATTTAATATGAAAAAACAGTGGAGTATCCCTTTAACAAGCAGAATCACTGAAGGAGAAAACCGTAATTTTAAAACAAACACTGATCACCATAATGGTGATTTAAATTTACTTAAAACAAAAAAGTTTTACTCATTTTAAATGGTCAACTTTTAAGGAATTAATTTGATTAATTATTAATTACTCAATTCTAATTTGTTAAAATTGAATTAATACTACTGCTTGTAATCTGTTGCCACAATTTTTTTGATTAAATAAAGCATTGCTGCGCTTCAAACCATTACAAAGCTGGGAAGAGCCAGGATGTTATTTGATATAACTCTGTGTTCGTCTGAAAGAAGAAAGTCACATAGGATGGATTGAGGGTCAGTAAATTATGGGATCATTTTAATTTTTGGGTGAACTATTCCTTTAAAGGAAATTAACAAAGATTCATTCTGAGCAATTACAAGGTCAAATTAAAGAATAATAATTGCATTCACATTGTTACAATTGCTACTTTACCCCAATATTTCCTTGGCTGGAATACATTACACGGAAATCAGGCTTTTTGTAATCGGTAAAACAACTTTTTGAGTGGTTTCAGATTAAAATGAGGTATCATACACTAAACAACTGAGGATCACAGACGTTCAAATTGTTCCGAACACAACCAACTCACAAAGAAACCTTCGCCTCATTGAAAATGAGGTACATGACAAATTAAACCAATGTATTCTGAAAACGGCTCAAAATATCAAACATGTCTGATATCCTCCGACTGGACTGAATCATGTTTAAAGATCAAGATGCAATTTTCTGTGAAATTGATCAATTGCCAAATATCTGCACATTTTCTCTGGCTTTGGGCAACTAGCATTGACTTGTTCAGGGGAAAAATCTGTAAAATATTTGTGTAGTGTATTACAGCCTTTAGTCTACAATAACCAAAAGAAAATCAATAAGATAAAATCCCAGAAAATGGTAATTCATGCATTGTTCATACATTTATTCGTCTCCGTTTCTGAAGAGAGGAGACAGTCCAGTGCATCTGTATAGATAAACCAAATATTTGTTTAATATTTAAATATCGTTCATTTCTAATTGATGTGTAGGCATTGTTTTAATTCAACCGCAGCTTTAGGGATTAGCTGACAACATAAACATGAGGCTCCATAATTTACCCCTTATCAAAGTGCGGTCACATTTACCGTTGCTTTGCAAGACTCCACATTCAAAACCCACACGCGTTTCCACATGCAGGCTTCACATCAGATTCAAGTTGGTTACACAAATTTACTGTGTTGACCATCAGAAAATGCTTGGTTTGAAAGCAACCTCTGTGTGAGTGATGCTTTATAGATTGATTCCCAATACACTATTGATTTTTTGGCCTGAGAACTTTTGAAGAAATGCTGCTTATGTGACCGCATCCTTTTAGAAACTACAGGGTCACCCAAATGGAGAGCAAGGTCAGAATATTTGGTACTCAAGATGAAGTCACAAGGGAATGTGGACGTGTTATATCTCAGTTTGCCTTAAAAATACTACTGAATTTGCATCAAAAACTGGTGAAGATTGCCCCGAAAATGTTATAATGAACAACAATTATCCCCCTTACATCTGTGCTCTTTTATGTAATAATGTTAATTGTCGATTAATTGTAGATCAATGTTATATGAAACATATGTTAAAATAGTTATTTGTGGATTCTACTTTTGAATGCATACCTAAACGCACAACATCACCAAACCAAAATAATCCATTAGTTCTTGCTTAAATGGTTTTCTTTGTTATATTTGTGAGGCAAATGGCCAAATTTTATTCAGTTCACCCTGCTTTAAAATTGTGTTGTGGGTCCAAATTGTGAATAAAAAAGTTGAGTGAATCTAGTCAGGCGTCTGCTGATTGTCTACTATTGCAACACATTTTGAATAATAATTTTGATTGCAGAAGCACTGTGAAACAGGTCCTCGCTCAAATCCTACTTTAATTCACTTGAACTTGACACAGACTCAAGTTCCAAGTCTACCCGCTTTTAAGCCCGCTTATCTTTGCTTTTTGCATCATTTTCAATCATTTTGAGCCCCTTCGTCTGCTCAAGCGATTCATTACCCCTCAAATAAGAAAGCCATGGATTGGTTTCAAGTTGTAAGCTTGCCCATTCCTTTCCCTTATGACATAGGTTTGCGCAATGCATTAACTCTTCTTTTAGAAAGTAGCTGCCGCACACAAAAATAGATACACTGTAAATCCAGCAAAAACAGCTGTTTTTTGTTTAGCGACATGATTCATTTTTATCTCCTGACAGTTCAAACTGCCTTTAAGCAGGAGTAAACAGACACAGAGGAGTAGTTACGTCATGTTTCTCCATAAGAACATTTCATGGTCAAAGCAAACACATCCTAAAGAGACTCAATGTAGAAGTGGATTGGAGACTTTTCCATGTGTTCAGCTAATAAATCAGGCCAGCTACAAACAAATTAATAAATCACAGGAAAGTGGAATACACAACACAAAAAACACATGCCAGAACATGCATTGTTCCAATGATGATAAGAAGTCGGATGAAGGATCTAGTTTTTCTTTTTTTTGTCTGCATGATGTGTTATGTTCATCTACAAAGGATGTGTATTTGAATTTTGAGTCCAATCAAGTTGCAGTTAGTGACTATTTTTTTTCATTAGCATGCTTGGTCATGCAAATGTATTGATTTTCAAAGGTTTGAATGCTAGTATTTCATAACCGCAAACAAGCTATCTATGCACTAATGGCGCTTTTCCACTACACAATACTAGCTCGACTCAACTCGGCTCGCCTTTGTTTGGTTTCACTGTGTAAAAGTTGTACGTGTACCTACTTTCGGGTTCTTTTTTTTGTATCACCTCCGGCGAGGTTTTGAGCAAGCTGAGGCCATACTAAAATGTGAAGTGAAAAACAATGTCGACTGCTGATTGGTCAGAGAATCGTCACTATTCACTGCGTCATCGTAGAGTGCCGAAGTTATGACATCACTTTGTAGGACAACTCGGAAGCTAGCGGCGCATGGGTTCCCTCGATCGAAAAGCTATGCATTTTCCCCATAGACTTTTGGAAAATCGCAAAAAATAAAATCTGTGTTTAACAAAGAGTTGTGACCCTTACATGTTTTGTTTATCAAGATAATCTTTACAAGTTAATCCAAAATTGATACATTTTGAAGCCGATATAAAGTTTAAAAACCACAAGCAGACACAATAAAATTTAGAAAACCACAACCAGGTTATAACTGGTGTATTTTATGTCGTATATTAAAACGTGACAATATTTAGAGGCTTTGTTCACCACAGACCTTATATCAGGTGATTTAGCAAAAACCCATTCATAAAACCCATAGACTTTAGAGCGAGGGAACCGGAAGTGCTAAAATGCTAACTCACTTCCGCATTTTGGCCTACAAAGTGACGTCATAACTTCGGCACTCTATTGCACGCGCCAGATGGAGTATCCAGAATAACCCCGCCATTTTTAAATAGTTTGGCCAGAGATAGTTACTAAACTTACAACTATTATTATGGAAGAATACGCCGTGGTCAAACGAGGAGGTGCAGGCCTTTCTTTGTTTGGTTGCCGAAGAGAGGATCCCGCGAGAGCTTGATGGGGACCTGAGGAACGAAAGGCATCGCTATGACGACCGGGTACTATTTGGTACTATTTGGCGGTACTGTCTTAAATGGAAAACGGAATGAAAAGCTAGCCGAGCCGAGTCGAATCGAGCTGGTACTGGTAATGGAAAAGCGCCATAAAGCATGCATGAAACATTCAAGCAGAATTCTTAAAATAGAAGTCAACTAAGTGTGAGCAGTTAGCTATAGCATCAAAACAGAAAAGATCTAGTGTTCCCGAATGATCCTCTTAGAAACACATGCATGCTTCCTCCCTCTTGTATCAATTATGTTTCAAAATTACAATGTCACTCTTTTTAATGCTCTTTGTAAACACTGAGTTGACCTTCAGTCGCAAGATTGGGCCCACATTTATAATCATCCACTGCAGCAGGCTCAAATCACAGTGTTAATACTAATGTCAGCATCTGCTAAGCCAGTAATAAGGACACATGGCCACATAAGTGAATAAATTAGTGGAGATGAGTGAGAGAGAGAGAGAGCGAGAGAGAGGGGAAGGGAGAAGGGGAAGGGCGAGTGAATGATAGAACAGACTTAAAAATAAGTCATCGTTTATAAATTGTTTCATTGTGGATTCTGCAGTATTGTGTAGCATTATTCAGAAAAATCAGTTCATTCAAGATGATGCTACTATCATGACAATAACTAGATGTAAACAGTTTCTTCCCCTCCGTTCAAACATGGTCAACTGGTCATTAGTCAATATTCGCTATAATCTACAAACAGAATACTAACACTTTATAATAAGTCTCATTTGTTAATATTAGTTAATCTATTAAGTAATACCACCTAATAATTCAACGGCCCAGAGTCAGTAATTCCAACCCGATCTCACGGCAATTCATACGAATTTTTAATGAGGTGGCGAATTCTTAACAATTCGTACAACCTACCCCTGACCCTGCGTATGAGTGAGGTCGCATTAATTAATACGAATTAGCCACTTTTCAATCACTCGTACAAATTCGAACGAATTGGTCGTGAGATAGCGTTCAAGAGATACCACACCTCAAGACATTGTTTTGATGTTGTATTTCAAGACATTTGTCAGGGTTTTGACCCATTAGCCTCCATTGCTTATTGCAAAACGTCATTTTAGAGCTATAACCGTATGAACCGTTCATAGCAGACTAATGCGGTTAATAATGCAGTTATGAGAGAGAGTTATCAAGTGCGTATGAAATATGTTTATCTGCTTCAAGAACAGCGTTGTTATTACTTTAGCTTTTATGTTGTTAAACTATTTTAATGATAAAATCGGCAAAGCAGCGCTGTTTCTGTGCGAGTGTGTTTCTGTGCGAGTGCTTGTCTGTATTGTATGTGTGTGCGTTTAAATGGAGAGAAAGCAGAAAAAAAGAGTATGTGCTATCCGTACGTAAAAAAAACCAAAACATTTTTGTGCCAAAAAAAAAACAAAAAAAACCCACAATGGATAATTTGTCATTTTGATCCTATTGTTTACTATATTTATTAGCTTGGTCAGTGTCATTGTGGGTTTTGGTTCTTCTGCTATTGAAGGCTGGAAGGAGCTTTGAAATAACTGAAATCATTTGACGAAGTGATATGGATATGAATTGCATTTAAGTCCTGGGTTTCCCTGAAAATAATTGCACAGTTCAATTCGATGTTCGTAAACCAATCAGATTCAAGCATTCAACAGCCCAAACAGTGAGCAATGCATTTCTCACAACCTCCATTAGTGTTAGTTAATAAATAGAGTTGTTTGTTCATGTTAGTTCACAGTTCAACTACTAATGTTAAGAAAAACAACTTTTGATTGAAAAAAAAATGTATTAATAAATGTTAAAATGAACATCAACTAAGATTAATAAATGCTGTAGAAGTATTGTTAATTGATAGTTCATGTGAACTATAAATGTAGTTAACTCATGTTAATAAATAAAACCTTATTGTAAAGTGTTACCAGAATACTGATAGAATAATATTTAGAACTGACAAAACACTCAACATTTCAGTAAGTATCTAACATTGTTATATGTACACTACTGTTTTTTAAGCCTCTTATGCTAAAAAACTGCATTTGCAATAATCAAGTAGTATCGAAAAATTATTCGAAATATTATACAACTTGATGCATCCTTTAGCTGAATAAAAGTGCTAATTTATATTTAAAAAACTTTGATTCTGCCTACATAAAACTTGTATACTGTGCACAGAATATAATAATAGAAATAAAAACATCTTTCCACACAGTGCTCTGATTGTAATTCACCGCCACTGTTTTTCTCATTCAATTTCTATGCCAGAGGAATCACTGAGACCAACCTCTGAGCCACCTCTATCAAACTTTAACAAGGTGTTCACTTTTACAAAACTTTGCTTCAAATAAAAGTTTCTTTGATTCTGGGTAAATCACATAGCCGAACTACTTTTATTAAGGGGAATTAATAAAATCGACATAAATGATTCATGTAGTGAAACCGCAAACTGATTCATTTTTCAAATGCGCAGCCTTCTTTTCCACATGTGTTGGGTATTACAGTTCAGTTACAGAAACTGCAAGACATTTAACGTTTTGTTTGGATACTGATGAAACTATTGAACATAGCAGATGTTTATATTATAAAGTGAATAATTACATTATTCAGTCATATTCCATCAGACAAAAATGACTGAATATTTACACAAATGATCCTGTTGAAGTTTACACACCCTTAGTTAATATAATGCACTGCCTCCTTATGCATCCATGACTGTTCATAGCCTTTTGTAATATACGTCTGGATTGCCTCTTTAAATCTTCCCACTTTGTATCACACAATGTTATACTTTAGTCACTGTTGGTCAAAGATTTTATTTGAAATATTATGTATGTAAGCATTCAAAAGAGTAAATTAAGTTATTATTTTGGAATAAACATTAAGGAATAGAACAGTTAAACCTCCATTCATTTAAATTCAAATGAATTTTTAATGATAACTTATAAACCTTTAAAGGCAAACGTACTGTGAGCTACGAGGTTGGTAATCGATGGTGTTTAACCCTGTCGAAGTCACATTATTTTAACTTAGTTTTAATAATAATCGTGTTTAATAGCAGATTTCGTGGTGAAAAACTACATCACTCATGACGCTGTACAGACCAATCAGAGAGCTGAAACAAGCAAAACGTTCTATTTAGCCCCGCCCACTCGTATGAAGCACTGCGAATGACATCATCAAGCTGGTCTCCTTACACTCTCAAAATATTTTTTGGAATATTTATGCATATTTTACAATAAACTTAAAATATGCTGTTTTAATATACATAATCGACATTTTTAAATAATTAGTTTGATATTTCTCCATTGTTTTTTAATTTGATTTTGCGGTTCACAGTGCTTCATGGGATTGTAGTCCTTTCCCACACCAAAGCCGTAAAGTACACAGTCTTGTACTTGTGTATTTCCGATTTTTCAAGTTTGTGATTTTATGATTCACCTCGCAGCATTGGTTTGGTTCATGGCTTATACCCATCACGGTTTGAGTTTATTTTCATGTTTAGAGTTTGATCTGTTCTGTTCATGTCTGTTTCTAGGTTGTTTTTTTAGGTTGTTAATTAGTTCGGTCTTCCTCCGTCCCCTGCCCGTATGTCTCCATGGTAACAGATTAGTTTAGTTCTGTTCAGGTGCGTTTAGTTAATTAAATTACTTGTTTGCCGTCAATTTAAGCCCTGTGTTTCTGTGTGAAGAGACCAGAAATTTAAATCAATATTTACTGTAATCTTCCACACCATATACTGTGAGAATTCTTCAGAAATCCTCCTATTGTGTTCAACGGAAGAACGCAAGTCATGCAGGTTTAAATCGACATGAGGGTTAGTATAGTAAATGACAGAAATGAAAATTTACATGCTAAATATTTGACCGATGCGGCAGGAGGTCCATAAATGAGAAAAGAAACAGGCATACATTAGCACAACTGTATGAGGCTGAACGCAACAAGATGGTGCTGTTTATATATTCAGTCCTGCTACTGAAATCTTTTACTGTTGATCAAGATGGACAGAACTAATCACACTGAATCCCCTGAAGAACCTACACTGGTGACCGGATTGTCAAAGTAATACCCACGGTGCTGAGCATTTATTACGACCAACGACGTATCGCCCTCAATCACAGAAAGGTCAGGTTGCTAAAACCTTTTAACTTTAAACCAATTATAAAACACCTGGACAAATTTTAGCGTATGGATGTGAAAAGCATGCAGTGGAACTAAATAAGGTCTCCACAGTATCGGAGTGATTTTCTGAATCAATGCCAAAGCCCATTACCAAGCCAATCTCACAGCAACACTAAACTCTTCTGTCTTCGAGGTAAAACATGAAGGCAGCTTGAGACAGTGAATGTATCTGCTAGCATAGATGCTCAGTCCCAAGGCTACAGAATCTCTTTGAAGCTTAACTGTAATTGGAGAAATACAGACTTAATGCAAACAAATGAGCCAGCGGCCTCCTTAAGACTATTTGTTCTGAATATTAACGGACATTAAAATTCATTTTGTAATGCATTAGCGCTTTATAAATGTTCAGGAGCATGCAAAGTTTTCCTGAGTATGATTTCTGCAATCTTAATGGAAAACATACATTTATAGACCTTATAAGATATTCAAATGAGCGGTTCATTTATAAATCATTTATTCATAAATCCGTAAGTTCTTACCTCAATGCTGTGGGAATACAAACAGGAAGACCAAAGGCATCCTTAGCAATTCGGAGGCCTGTTTCAGGGAAACAGTTGGAGGTCCACATATGAGAAAGAAAAAAAAAAGACTAAAAAAAGACATAAAAATCCTTTATTATCTCTGTTATATTCAATAACGTTATCTTGTTTCACTCGTAATAGTCTATTCATAAATGCATTCGAAAAAAGATTCATTCATTTTGATGAACGAGTTTGAACAGGAGGGTCACGAACAGAGCAAGGCGAGCATTTGTGCTTATAAAACTTTTAAAAGAATTATTTATTTTTTAAATGACCGATCGTTTCGCTAGATAAGACCCTTATTCATCATCTGGTGTTGTTTAAAGCCCTTTGAAACTGCACTGAAACTCTCATTTGGGCCTTGAACCATTTGGTACCCAGTAAAGTGCATAGAAAAAACCTGGAATGTTTTCATCAAAAACCTTAATTTCTTTTTGAGTGAAGAAAGAAAGACATGGACATCTTGGATGACATGGGGGTGAGTAAATTATCAGAAAGTTTTTTTTAAAAGTGAACTATTCATTTAAAGAGGTCACCGGATGCCCATTTTCCACAAGTTGGTATGATTCTTTAGGGTTTTCAAGTAAAGTTTGCAACATTACTTTGGTTAATATTCCTCAATTTGTATCCCAGAGTGTTTAGACTTTTTGAAAATTAAAAAAAAAAGAGTGAATGGACATTTTTCATTGTGGTGGCTGTGTCCACAGACACTGCAAGACACATGCAAACACAATAAAGTGAATTTTGCATCCGACGACCCCTTTAACGAGCGAGTCATTGAATCATTCAGTCAAAGGATTCGTTCAAAACGGCTTCAAGTTCATTCAGGTATTATTTGTTCAAAAACCCGGTAACAAAACATCGTTGTGTTGCTCGGGGGCGCGCAATGGCTCCGCTGTGGTGGATTTGTCTAAACTGTAGGCCCAAGTCACCAAATATTAACTTCTTGTTTACTGAACTGTTGTATAAAATCAATATAACATCTGCAAACGTTCCGATATTCGGGAAAACAGCACTGTTGCTCGAATGATATTGCTTAACTAGCTATATTCTTTATAAAGATTAAATTCGAACTCACACAGAGACCCTGGCGTCGGGTTTTCGTGCTGGCAGGAGGGGAACGAGCCACTTTTTCGAGGGTAAGCCGAGGCCGCTTCAGTTGCGAGGCCCGTTTCAAGGGATGGCTGAAGCGAAAAAGACGTTCCGAAGCTTTGCGAGATCCCGAAGCGCAGATGATTCGAAACACTGATCCGAAGCGTGATTCAAAACATCCACGTCACGCGACTACGGCTAAATGAAGCTTCTGAGTGTTTCATTTACTGTCCATGGTGTCATTAGGTGGAGTGCTCCGCCAAATTAGGGGTTGATTGATAGGTCGGTCGGGAACAGAACACACAGTGTAAAAGTGAAGTCAACGCATTTTCACATCTTGGGTTTTTGTGAGAGGAGTTTGGTTTTGAGGTAGCGGATTTTTGGTGATATAGTGACATATAGTGCGATTTGTTTAGTTATATTTAGGCTTCCATTTAAATTTACACAATGAGACAGAGTACATATCGTGACAAATTAATAGATGCATAGATAGAAATATATGAAGAGTTCAGATGCAATTGCCTCTAAATGCCATTTGAAATTTTCTTCTTTAATGATGATTTTTATCAAACTTGTATATTTAAGTTCAGTAATTTCACTTATATGACAATGATAATTACCTATTATTGTTATTTAAGTGAAATTAGTGAACTTAAATATACAAGTTTGATAAAAATCATCATTAAAGAAGAAAATTTCAAATGGCATTTAGAGGCTTTTGCATCTGAACTCTTCATATATAGACAGATAGATTAATAGATATAGATTGATAGATACATAACAGACAGACACATCACACTGTGCTTCACTGATGCGTTCAGACACAACTCCTGGTGAGCATTTTCAGTCTATGTTATGTAATCTGATTCATGGAATTTATACTTAATGTGTGCTGTCAGTTTAGTATTTGTTACTAATTGCTGTTTCCATTTTCATTCAGAGCCACAAATGTTAACATCAGGCCCATCATCTTCATCAACACCAGTAGAAACACAGGACAGTTTATGGGAACATTTTGATAATCGTAATGATGGCGTCACCATGGAGAGGGGTGTCAGATTGATTCGAAGCCTCGAAACAATATGGCACATTTGCTTCGACTGTTTCATTGCTTCATGAAGCCTCGATCTGCCCACCACTAGTGAAACGTAGAAAAGGCTGCGATTGTGGAACAGAAAACACAACATGAACACAACGAGAACAGCGCTGGAAACGGGCGGGGCTACTTAATTTACTCTACTATGAGTCATTTGATCGCAAAGTTTTACTGTAGCAAATATTGTCACTCAATGTCAAATGAGTTGTGTGTTGTGAAAGCAACTAATGGGCCATTTATGCAAGCATGAAATAAAAGTGGTGGACAACATTATTTCCTTAAAAGAAACTGAATAGGACTGCAGAATCATCATAATATGCTCTACAACAAAAAAAAACAAGACACAGCTGATGTTAAAATAATTCATATTTTTAGATAACTGCAAAAAGACCAACCTGCTTTTATGATGAGAGTTCAGAGGTGGCTGTTAACTAAAAGTAAATGATTTTGCTGAAAGATTCATAATAATAATAATAAATAATGGAGGATTTGTAACTTCATAAGCAGTGTTATGAGTTTGCTGTGGCAGTTAGTTAATAGTGAGAATTGTAACCTAATCTAAAGTGTGACCAGAAGATCACTTACCCACTTTTCATGTTCATGATGTGCAATTATATTGACAATGGCTTCAGTTTTAATGACTCAGTAAAACAATGGATCTGTGATATCACAACTGAGGCAGTCATTTAACACTGTCCACACTAATCTTCTTCAGCCTTTATTATGGTAATGACATTTAAATGTTAGGCCAGATTGTTTCTTTTATAATAAAATTGCTCAAATGTGAGATCATTCTTCTCCTTGTCCTTTTCAGCCAGTTTGTGTTAATTGGCCAACAATGAAGCAGAAGCGAGGACGAATGCTGACTGAACATGTGCACAATCCCAAGGGACCACATGGAGGAAACAATGGACTCAATCATGGTGACATTTCCTCAGTGGTCTTCAGCATGAGTATAACATTACCATGAAACATCTGTCATACTGCTAATGTCTATTGTGCGTATTCTGAAAAAGCGTCCAAAAATGCTTCGTAGTGCTAGTGGCAAGAATTATCATCAGGCATCAGAACAAATTATTAAATACGACAGCAATCTCTAAAACCCCGGGGTGCAATCATATTTTCCCATGCTACATTTTGACCCTCCTTCCAAACTGTCAGCATGACACCGTCTAAAACAGAGGCGAGAACACAATCAACTTGCCCAGTTATATTATTAGAATAAAGGTCAAGTACTCTTGTACTGTCTACATGTCCTTATCATTCTGTTAGAGGTAAGCGGGCAAAAAAAGCTGCCCCATCTGGCTTCGGTCCATTGGAAAATGCTGCATTGCAGACCTCGCTGAGACCCCTGAGGTGCTTGAGAAAATCAATCATAGGGAAAGTGGCAGATTATGACATTGTGATTGAAAGAAAAGGCTAAAAATAAAACGGTTCACAGATATGAGGGCAACCACCTCAATTTCAGACCGGCCCTCCAGTACTGTAAACAGCACCAAGATTACAGAGGAGTTCACATCAATTTTCCAATATTTTTCGTAAATGTTAAGATATAGACAGACCTCCCGTTTAAAGCATTTTCTTGGAAAGAGAGGTCAAAGCATGGAGTATGTGCCGTTTAACCCCTTAGCTGTCACCCCCCTTTTTGAGAATGGGGGTTAAAATGCACTATTCAAACTTAAATTGTTGTAATTCAAGAATGCTTTGGAATATATACCAAAGTTTGGTCTTGTTTTAATAAAAACACTTGAAAAAAAATTTAAGTATGAAAAAGTTATGGAAGTTTAAATTTACACTAAATCAAATATACTGTACTATATATTTTTTATTTTATATAAAATATATATTTAATTACTATAAAATCAAAGCCATAAATCTAGTTCCAAATTTGAAGTTGATATCACAAAAATTGAAGATCCCATGAGATTTTGTTTAGGCGTAGTACAAAAAAATAGCCACCGGGTGCCATTGAATTCCATTAAATTTAGTTGTATAAATTCTGCCTTAACAAATTAATACATTTCTGTCCAAATATAAGTTTTGTCATAAAATTTGTAACCTTGAGATTCAGACCTTTCTGTGTTTTGTCAAGATTAGAAAAGGTTTTGATCATAAATTATGAAATATAATGATACTCAAAAGGGGAGGTTCAATTATAAAACGGGTTTCACAGGATGAATTCTAAGTTTATAAGCTTTCAAATGATACCTAATTTACGACAACTACTAAAATATGTGATTTAATAAAAAAGGCGATAAAAAATAATATATTTTAGAGGATAATATTATACTATAATTTTTATTTTTCATTGAAAAATATTAGATTATATGTTTTATTATGAACTTTTGTGATAAAAACAGAAGTTTCCATGATTAAAATTGGGTGCATCGACTTTTTGTGTGACAAAGGATTTTTTGAGGTGCACTCTTGTAATAAATTCATCAATTACTCTTCCTACATAATTTGTAACACAAAACAGGGGTAGAATATCTATTTAGAAGTCTTAGACCTTTCCAGCGATATATATAATTAGTCATAATTAGATTAGGATTTAATAGGTATGTAGTGAAATAAAGTTAGGCGTTGCGGTATCGGGATGGTGACAGTTAAGGGGTTAAAGAAATGCAGATTTTATGACCCTCCCACATCTGGTTTCACCTAAAGCACTACTTAACCTTTCTATTATGTTCCAGTGAAGTTTCCAGAGAGTCATTTAGCAGGAATTAGTAAGACAAACTGGGGACCTCCACCAAAAGGAGTGAATCCAAATACGTGCCATAAATATAAAGAGAACGATTCCTCATTTTCAGCCTCGGACCGGTGGAGCCAATTAGGAGACACACGGATAACGTATTGTGTTTAAATCTCGGATGATAGAGGGATAATATGATTTAAACATTCTTTCCTAAGTAAGATAGTCCAGTCAGGCGATCTCTGTTAGAAACCACTCGCTTTACGTTTAGTCATATTTCCACCAATAAACATTCCAAGCGTAAATGACACTGGCAATCAAATGATTCCTCATGATTGGTTTACTACATAATTCCATAGTTTAGATACTGTTTATTGTTCATCGCTCGTTCACAGCTGAATGAACATTTGTCCCGAGCCACTTATTTAATCAACAGAATCAACCAGAAATTTCTGATATGGAATTTACAAGCACACAAAGACACCTGAGGAAATCTTTCGACCCACAACCGAGCGTAATGCACTTATTTTTGGCTGTTGACCTTGAATCTATTTATCAGTTGGTTACAACTTGGACGAGTCGCATTCAAAGCTTTAGTGACTATAAATAAATATAAACGCACACACGACTGCACATTCAATTTGAACTTGCCGAGTTGTTGCCTGGAAACTGTAAACAGCAGTTCCACAAGTGAAGTATTACTTGGAGGAAGAAATGTTTATTATGACAATTAATTCTAATTTTAACTGATGAATGTTGCTAAATATAATTATATGAAACATTCATGTTGATTGGAAATTACTCTTCTGATTATTTTCGGAAGGACACATATAAAAGGATTTGAACAAAATGTACTGTATCCATTTGTGTCAGCGCAATTACTGTTTAGTGTCAATTTGAACTTCAATTATTTGTCACACCTTCATTTTTCTCTCTTGTATGTCATCTTTTTTTAATCCCAAGGAAATTAATTTTCAAATTCTTTCTAAGAACAGCAGCTCGGGTTAAAAAAGAAATTGCTGAGAGAGTATGTCACTCACGATATTCATACATTAGTGTGCTGCCTCTTGCATCCTTCCTTATTCATAAGGATATAAATATTGCATTGTCGAAAGACTTCAATTGAGAATAAAAAAAACCCCAAAACATCTGGGTTTGTTACTAATAAATAGAAAATATTGTTGCTCAGAATCAGACAAAAACTCCCAAGGATTCACCTCAGCTACATTTATGTGATTGTCTAGACAGGAATTAAAGGGGGAAAATCTGCACAGGAAATATTAGATTACACCACAGATGTTGCTTCACTTTAACAATCTGTGCTATAAATTATTGAAAAAGATTATACTTTACTATAAGCAACGCTGCACCTATGTCAACTAACTCTCATTGAGTATTAGTAGACTTTTAAATTAGTAGAATAAGCTGGCGTATAGTAGTTGCAAAGTTACTTATAGTCAACAGAATGTCTAAACCATCAAAATAAAGTGTTGCCAAAAAAATCTTAATTATAGACAAGAGCATTCAAAAATTCCCAGACTAGCATGTAATCAGGTATCTGGCAAAGCAATAACTATGGATTGATACCTGCAGGATAGAAGAGGATCCCCCGAGTCTCATGTACAAAGAGAATATTCTAGAATTACATTAGAATTCATTAACAATTGCCCCTAAGCAACTTACACTCTTAGAAAAAAGGGTTCATTGGGGTTCTATATATGAAGCATAGGGTTCTTTACTCAACTCCAAAGAACCTTTTATGCTAAAAAAGGTTCTATAATGACAAGAAAGAACTCTTTTGGCACCAAGGTTCTTTATTTATTCAGAGTAACTTAATATCACCATTTTGATCATGATGATTTTTGGAGGAGAAAAACTGAAATGGCACTCTTCATGTGATATTGATATTGAAATACAAAAAATGATAGAAAAATCTACATTTTCTAACCCCCATATCTTGAATTTTGTGATCATTCACATGCATTCATAAATACATTTTAGGGTCTTGATGTTTGTCAATGATATGAAATATTTAATCCGGAAAGGACAAAACAAATGATAATGAATGAACACAAAAGGTTCCAAATAGAACTTTTTTCCTGGTTCCAAAGAAATACATAGTGCTGATAGAACCTTTTCTTCTAAGAGTGTAGGAGTGGGTTTTATTGGAGAAAATGTCATGGTGCAGAATGTTAAATCCATATTTCTTGCTATTTTTAAACAACAGCACATTCGCATCATCACACATGCGTTTCTAATCTCTTGTTTTCTATTTTCAGGCTCATTGATTTTACATTATGCTAAGGGGTTAAGTCTGGTACAAGGTCATTTTAGACAGGCAGACAGATCCAGGATACAGAAACACAAACACAAGAGCAGAACAGCCAATCTTACGATCTCACTCTCTCTGTGTTTGAGAGTAGGGTCATTCGGTCACTTCACCTTTAGCCTTTGAATCCAAAACTCGAGTTTCTATGAACAACTGAAAATCTACTGCCATGCTTCTTAAAGGGCAAGCTCAATTTTTTTTTCATATTACTCACCCTTATGTTGTTCCAAACCTGCATTTTTTTGTCTTCTGTGGAACACAAAAGAAGATATTTCAAACAATGCGTCAGCTGTTTTTACCCATACAGTTCAAATTAATTAAACAACATGAGGGTGAGATAATGATGTCAGAATTTACATTTTTGGGCGAACTACTCGTTTTAGGAACACCACACCAGCAATTTCTCCTGAAATCTGTATGCTGTTTAAACATCAAAAATGAATTAATACTCAACAATTGTCCCCTCCTACTATACTTATAGGTAATATCTGTTTTTCCATTAACACAAAGAACAGATAAGAGAGTTATTTCAAAGAAATGACGTATCTTTGCCTTATATTTACTCATATTGGAATCGTTTTACTTTAGCGTCAGTTAGATGACGCCGTATGATCTCGTCATGTAAGTGACGCTAAAGGGCACCTAAAACCTCAAAGGGCACCTCAAATGGCACCTCAAATATTGAAGCATGGTCAAAGGTGACGCCTTGGGGTGAGAATGCGTTGTAATATACACAAGTGTTTGTACAAAATTTGTTAATAATATATATATATATATATATGAAGAGTTCAGATGCAAAAGCCTCTAAATGCCATTTGAAATTTTCTTCTTTAATGATGATTTTTATCAAGCTTGTATATTTAAGTTCAGTAATTTCACTTAAATAACAATTAATAGGTAATTATCATTGCCATTTAAGTGAAATCACTGAACTCAAATATACAAGCTTGATAAAAATCATCATTAAAGAAGAAAATTTCAAATGGCATTTAGAGGCTTTTGCATCTGAACTCTTCATATATATATATATATATATATATATATATATATATATATAAATCTGAGCATTTAATTTTGTTATGTCAATGCAATTAAGATAACACTGTCTTAAAATGCAATAGACCTTTCTGACAAGACCGGTAATACGCAATTGTCGTGGTAATCTTCTTCCGCTCCATTCATAACAGATAGCGCCGCAGGCAACTAGTGAGACTAGTGAGAGTTGTTGCGTACAGATCTTTTTTGTTATTCCCAAAAGCAGCCATACCTGTCGTTTTCATCCTCGTCAGTTCCCTGTCGATGAAGTGCGACGGAAATGGATTCAGGCAATCTGGCGGGATGTTATTGATCCTGTGATCTTCTGTACTTCTCATGTCACCATTCACTAAGCCGTCATTGTTTATGTTTATTTTTTATGTTTTATGATTTGTGTATTTTGAAGTAACGTTAGTTCATGCTCAACTTTATTAAGATAATTGTATCCAGCGGAATAAGCACATAAAAATATACACCACAATATAAAACAAGATAAATAAGAACACACAACAGTGGGCTAGGCTACATATAAATTTAAAATATTAATATATACAATTCTGAGTATTTAACAATCTGAGTGTACAAGGGATAAATTAATATTTGTATAAATTGTTCTTCATCAAGAGCAGTGCAAAAAATTCATTACCCCTAGAGGATAACTGTTGAATAAAACTGACAGACTTTTTCTGGTATTCACATCAAAATGCAGTTTATTGTAAATAATACTCCCTAAATATTAATAACTTTCCACGCATTCCACCGTCTTACCTTTATATTGGGAAGAATGAGCTTCAGTTCTGAAATCAATATCATATCTTTGGTCTTAGATACATCAGCTGCAGACAAGCATCACCACAGCATTTTCCAAAGTCATCAACAACTGGACCATGACAAGTTTACATTTTTTTGAAGTTTTGAAGACTCTCTGATCAGTTTTCTCCTCCCAGAGTAGGTTTTTCTGATGTGTCGACAGTTGACGGGAACTCCGTTTCCACAACGATTACGTATTTCCGGTTTTTGTGAAAAAGGTCTATATAGGAACACGTTTGCTGCCTGAATAGTTATATTCATATCCTGAAGCAAAAATACTAAAACCAGCTCCACATACTGTAGCTGTCGCTTTATATACACACACTAAATTGGACATGATCTATTTGTTTGTAAAATTGCTGCTGCTATGCAGTGTGCCATGGAAAATGAATGTGATTTTAAGGTTGATTGACGGATCAAAGGGAAACCCTGTGATCTACACATCTGCTCAGCAGCTTGTGAAAACAGAGAGACCTTGGCTTGAATGGCAGGAACCATATCTTCAAAAATCTCTAATTGTAGATCTTTAATCCCTCTGTCCCATAAACACAAGGCATCACGAGGCGTGTTATTAGCACTTTAATGAAGCCAGAACAAAACCGAAGTAAAGAATGTGGGATTGGGGTATCGGTTGACTTTCCTGAAAACAAAAAGCTTTGAGAATGGCAGTCCTCGCTGAAGTGACTTGGAAAGAGAAAGTGATGCTCGTGTCGGATCAAAGCAAAGCTACTCAAAAGGAATTTCATGATCTTGGCGAGTTATCCAAGCGCTTTAGAAAATATAGGGCATGACTGCATTTTGTCTGATCTGCTTAATTCTGAAAGGAAAATTGTAAAAGCATGCAATGTTTCAGACAACCTACAACTCACTGATGATGTTTTGGGGCATGGAAGATATTCATGTAGTTTAACTGCACGTGAATAATGTATTTTACACCAGAAACATTGGTCTGCCTTTTTGGGAGGTTTAGAAAAGATTCACTTAAGAGCAGATTATCAAGTTGACTCATAAAATTCCACCATATTGAGCAATTTTAACTTAATTTAGGAAGTCAGTGGTGGATAGTGCACACACACACACACACACATTCCAACAGATCTTTGCTGACAGACACTCAATATATACTCAGCGGCATTTTAAGTCATAATCCCTGCTTGTAAATACAAATCATTTTGATAAATAAATATGTAGATCTTGCAGACATGTCCAATCGGTCTAGTTGTCTTTTATTGTTTCAACACGTAAAACATACCTGAACACCAAAGAACATCATAGATCAACCGTAATCTCCAGTTAAGTCTTATCAGTTAAGTATTATCTCACATTTCATGCTATTATATGAATGCACAAATCACACACATTCACTGAGAGCTACATCTCTCTCTCTCTCTCTTTTTTTTTGCATCTCATCATATTCACTCTTAGAAAAAAAAAGGTACAAAAGCTGTCACTGGGGCTGTACCTTTTCAAAAGGTACACTTTTGTACCCAAAGGCTGCATATTGGCACCTTAGTGGTACATATTAGCACCTAAAATGTACATTTTAGTACCTAAAATGTTCTTATTAGCACCCAAAATGTACATATTAGCACCTAAAATGTACTTATTTGTATCTAAAATGTCCAAATTAGCACCTAAAATGTACAAATTAGCACCTAAAATGTACAAATTAGTACTTAAAATGTACATATTAGTACTTAAAATATACATATTAGTATCTAAAATGTCCAAATTAGCACCTAAAATGTCCAAATTAGCACCTAAAATGTACATATTAACAACTAAAATGTACAAAATGTACATATTAGCACCTAAAATGTAGATATTAGCACCTAAAATGTACATATTAACACCTAAAATCTACATATTAGTACCTAAAATTTACATATTAGTACTTAAAATGTCCATATTAGTATCTAAATGTACAAATTAGCACCTAAAATGTACATATTAACACCTAAAATGTACAAATTAGCACCTAAAATGTACATAGCACCTGAAATGTACTTATTAGCACCTAAAATAGGTTAACATATAAAATGTACATATTAGCACCTAAAATGTACATATTAAAAGTTTATCTTTTGAAAAGGTACAGCCCCAGTGACAGCTTGTGTACCTTCTGAGAGTGTAAACGTCCCTTTAGCTCCATTTACTCACATAATGCATTATGTTAAAAGTCATTTAGTAAAAGTATCTGCCAAAATGTGAATTCTGAATAGTTTACTAAAAGCTATAAAACAAAGGTTGGAAACTAGTATTCGAGAAGCCCAGTTTGGTGTCATGCATAGATATTAAGCCTGGCTCCATATTACAGTAACTACGATTAGAAGAGCAAAATACACATTCCCAAGCACCCATCTCTCCTTCCTTCTCAAAATATTCCCTTGGATTCCCCAGATCGTCCTTTCTCTTCGCACTTTGCCTCCTCAAATTTTACATTGCACTTTCACACATGACCGACCACAGGACAAGCATTACAGCAGGCAGCCAAGAGAGTCCATAAGACTACATGCGAAGATTTATTGGCCACATATACAGCATAGCTGAAACCGGCCTGTACGTGATTCATTCAAATTGCCAGCAAGTTTACATAAGAAGTGGAATGATGAAAATGAACAGAATGAAAAGGAACAGACCTCAACATCAAATGAATACCGCATTAAAGTTATTTCATGGTAATACTGGAATTTGAAAAGCTTGCTAGGTTTCTGAGAAAATAAAATAAAAACTTTGTCCATCCCAATACACTAAGACATGCTTACAGTAACACATTTGCCAATATTCCATGTCGGGTGAGATATGGAAAGTCAGACTGAAATCACGGGTGTTTTTAATGAGCCTTATCACACTCCATAGGTGCTGGAAACGAGCAATTGACTTCGGATTCTATATGTGGCGTGAAATGTAGGAGGAACGGCGCTCCAATAATAATTCTTCCTTAATTAATAAAGCTGGCAGGTTGTTTATCAGGAAAGGCAGGAGAGAATGAGACTGGTTATGCATGCAATCAAACACACACGTGAGCCAGTAATGCCGAACACACTTTGGAATACATAACAGAAAGCGGACCATTCCCCCTCCTAATGCACTGCTGAATTTAAAAGAGGCGTCTGTGGAATGTGGAATGGCCATGAAATACTCGAAAATGTTCCTTTGAAGAGTTGCTGAAATCTTTCCCCAGCTGCTTATCACTGGGCTGAAAGTGAGAGTGCCTGCGGGCACGAAGCAAACACAAACAATCAGCAAGCCTTTGAAATAAAACTCATTACTGCAAGCATTTGTTAAACTGACATTAGGAATTATTGTGGAAGTTTGATTGCAGTATTTAAAGGGATTATTGGAAGAATTAGTTAAATGCCTTTAAGGAAGCATATATGTGGCTATAAATGGTTTTATAGTTTTCCTAAGCTCTTAATTTGCATAAAGATATTTAGCCACAATGCTTTTTTTTTTTCATTCTTTGCAACATCTGAACACGTAGTCAAAAAGTATTTAAAAGAAGGCTGCATTTATTTAAATACTACTACAATTTAACAATTACAATTCTTTGATTAGAAGTGTTGAAACCAGTTAATATTTTTAGACACATTTTTTTCCTCTGATGAATAGAACGGATTTTCAAACAACAATGTTGAACGCTTTACTGTCACTTTTAATTCAATAGAATTGATTTCTTTAAAATCTTACTGCACTCAGCTTTGAACCAAGAAGAATCTAAAGTTACAACAGTAAAAAAATGTAGGAAGCTGTCGGTTTTTGAGCGATTACACTGGAGTGCTTTTCCTGTGATGATGTGAAGGCTGAGCACGCCAATTATCCACAACACAGCATGAGGTCTCTGATGTCTGTCCAGATTTATCTGATTGGATAATCAGCTGGTACGGTTCTGTACCTTCATAGTACCTCTGTCAGTCACTGAAAACCCCTTCAGTATATCCACATGGAACAAGAGAGAAAATAATAGGATGGATGCATTGTTACTTTTATGCAACGGAGAGTAAACCCTTATCATATAGTTTTCCTAACCCTAGAAAAAAGCCAATTCTACACGTTAAAACAGCAACAGCGTATATTGATGTTGAAGGGATAGTTCACTTTGAAATACATTTTTGGTATGTTTTAGCTTACCTAAAGGGCATCCAAGATGTGGGTGTCTTTGTTTCCGCGGTAGTTTCAATTTTGATATTTTTAGGTCAAACCGTTCTTGTCTGTCAGTCATATAATGGAGGTCTATGGTCACCACCTCAAAGAGCATGCACAGAGAAGTCCAAATTAAACATGATTTAATGACTTGTAAATGTAAGTACACACTGATGGCCTAAGACACAAAACGAGCGGTTCGTGTGAGAAAACTTTTTTGGACTTCTCTGTGCATGCTCTTTGAGGTGGTGACCATAGACCTGCATTATATGACTGACAGACAAGAACGGTTTGACCTAAAATATCAAAATTGAAAATACTGCGGAAACAAAGACACTCTTGAATGCCCTTGAGGTAAACTAAAACATACCAAAAATTAATTTCAAAAGTGAACTATCCCTTTATAGGCATGTTTAAGCCATGATATCAAAAGTCAAGTATTGCATGTCTCAGAAAATAAAGACACCAACATTTAAGCCTTGTTGAGCACTTTAATAAACAGTTGAGAGGGAAAAAAACGAAGTAAAGTAGGAAATTTCGCACTTTCACTTAGCATATCAAAACATAACACTACAAACTGATCAAAGAAAAGTCATTGGTACACCATTGTCTGGCTGCTTGTCCTGACATTTTTAACCTGTTTGTAAAGTATGACCAACCTCACTCTCATTACAGTATGTGGCATTATGACCAGACTAGCCTCTAAAGCAGTGGTTAGAAAAGTGGCTAGAATAGTGAATCAGGTGTGTTAAATCAACGCATTCTCATCCCAAGGCGTCATATATGACACTTTTGCCAAAGCGTAGACATCCAACGCACATGGCACCCTTTAGCGTCACGCTTCGGTTATGGTAGGTTTAGGTATGGAGTAGGGTTAGGGTTAGACCACTAGGAGGCGCCTTCTGCCCCATATATATCTCCGTCTCATTTGACGCTAAAGGGTGCCATGTGTGTTGGATGTCTACGCTTTGGCAAAAGCGTCGTATATGACGCCTTGGGATGAGAACGGGGTCCTTAAAAAAGGGAGACTGTTGGTCCCCAGGACCAGGATTGAAAACCACTGCTCTAAAGGACTGTTTACTTACATTAGACAAAAAATTCTTAGAAGGAATTTTCTTGCTAGGCACAGTTTTGTGGCAAAACATTGAACACATGTGGCTTGGATCACCACAGGGAATGAAAATCTCTACATTGTCAAAATGGACTGTAGTTATGGCTCTTTACAGAACAAATCTCTTAAGACATGACTCACTTGAATGACACAGGCACAGCTACTCTGATGGAAAGTTTCAAATTACAAATAAATAACCCACATTACTCAAGAAAGTATCCTCATCTTTTAAGCATGCTCTCTTATTTGCCATGTGACTTAAGCAACTGTTTCGCAAACCAAGAGATCAGTGCGAGCAACAGTAGAACAATTTTTATTGCCTCTTGGAGGTCAGCAGAGAATGAGGCTTAGTGGTTTTAGAAGCATTCCTCTTTGCCCCCCACCTCCCTTTTCTCGCATAGCAAACTGTCCAGATAAACATCCATAAATAATTACGGATTAAAAATGTCACAGGGATTAGATGGGGTGCTTATCCTCAATCCATCGAATTCCTCTTGGAACTCCCCCACTACTGTAAAGTTACAACACCAAGTTTATTTACATTTTCACACCGTTCAGTCACAGTCCTACTTGCTTAAACATGGGACTTAGTTCCGCTACCAGATATGTCAGCAGCCGCTTTATCACCAGCACCGGCAATCCAGTGATAGCAATCGCTTGCGTTTTTGTTCTGTGGTTTAACCGTGTAGCGAGTACAATACATAATGCCAAGGACCACAATCACCACAATGAAGATGCAAAGCGGCACTAGCAATCCAACTAGTAACCAGCTGGTCCCTTGGCTCTTCTCACTGTTGTTCACCTCCTCTATTCCTTGTGACTGCATTTGTGACAGGGTGGAAGTTTGCTGCCCTGGACCAAAGGTGGTTGAATCATAATTATACCTGTCTTCATAACCATGGTTTTGGTAATAAGACTCTTCATCTTCATTGAAGTGTAAAGGGATCTTTGCAGTTTCCCGTGTCTCAGGTTTTGATTGGGTTGAGCTGAACCAAAGCCAATTCCAGGCCCCACCTAAAGCTGTGGTGGAAGGGTGGTCTGTGGGAACCGTTGTGCTCTCATCCTCATAATAGTCTGCTGGTGTGGGCGTCGGAATGGTCGATGTAAAAAAGGCATTTTGAACCGGTTGTTCGTCAACGTCAATGACCTCAGGGGAGTTTTCATTCGGTGTAGTTGTTTCAGGTTCCACTTCGGTTGTCCAAATCAGGTCTGTCGGAACAGTCTCCACATTGGGCAGCTCAGTCTGCCAGTTCAGAGGTGTTCCCCACTCAGAGGTCGATGGAGGGCGCCATGGGTAGACAGGATCCTCTGGTTCCAAAACGGGGTTAAAAGTAATAAACGGGTTAGAGACGGTAGTTGTGGAAGTCTCCAGGCCCTCCCCGATGGGTCTGCAGGAATAATAGTCTGGTTGAAGATTATAACCTAGCTTACAGTAGCACTCAAAGCCTCCTTCATAATTGATACACATCTGTTCGCATATTCCCTCAATTTGGCATTCGTCAACATCATGACAGCGACTCTGGTCCTCTTGCAATGGGGCAAAACCAAGATGGCAGTGGCAAATATGGGAACCCAATGTGTTTTCACAAGCATGTTCACACGGTTCATCCAAACACTCATCCACATCTTCACAGGCACCCTCTTCATCTTGTCGGTATCCATCCCGGCAGCGGCATTCGAAGGTACCAGGTGCATTTACACAGATTTGCTCGCAGGGACTCTGTAGGCATTCATCGACATCGACACATCCACGTTCATCAGGTGCCAGCATGTAGCCATCAGGACAAGCACAGCGGTAGCCGTCCATTACAGGCAAGCACTCAAACTCACACGGAGCCCCGTTGCAAGGGTCAGACGGAAAGCAGCTTACCCCATCCTCAGCCAGGAGAAAACCCTCAGTGCATTCGCAGTAGTTGTGCGAGTCACCCTCAATGCAGAAGTGATGGCAACCTCCGTTGTCCTTATCACACCAGCTTGTCTTAGTCACATCAGAGCAAAAGGGTGGATCCCTGCTCCAACCTACAGTTCGATCATCCTTTAAGGAGCACAGAACTGACTGGTCATCCATAGTAGGACATGGTACTGTTGCCACTGATCCAAATGGGGCATGCGTTAAGAGGGTACTCAGCAGGTTAAAAGGGGTAGTATAAAGTGTATTCCCACCTCCCTCACTAGCAATAGCTGTACACATGCCTTGGAAGTTGTACCTGCACAGGTATCCGTCCACTGGAATCGAACAAGGTCCGTCCTTCCATTTTAGATTATCCCCTTGCTCGTGGGCTGCAGTGCTGTAGGGCATCCCCACACACCGTGGGGAAGAGCAGGTACTAACCGAATCCTCTCTTAGCCAGTTTGTGTACTGGGTGTCCTGATCTCCAGTGATCCACGAGAAGCCACGCAAGGGCCGGGTCGGAGAACATTGTCGGGGTTGTCTCTGAAGGCCAATCCAGATATTTGCCTTGCCTCTGTGGTGTGGTCTCAGTTCCACATTGGAGAAGAGCTCCTTCACCATTTCTGCTTCCTTTGGATGCCTGATGGTGGCCAGGTTCCCACCTTGTTCCTTGCAGCTCCGCCAGGCCTCCAGGAAGATCTTGCGCTGAAAGTAGAGCACGTAGCATCCATCCTCGCTGCAGAGCGCATCCCGTTCTCTCAAGTCCAGAGTCTGCGCGCCGTAGAGGCAAAATAGTGAGGACAGCAGAATAACACACAGAACCGGACAGCCCATACCTCACACCAACTCTATTCTCCTTTGTTTTCTTTTTCCCTTTTTTAGGTGGCTTTCAATACGCTAAAATACTCTTCAATGCCCTAGATGCCCATTTTTCTTAGACTTGTACCTATATTAAACTTTTCCCTTCTTTTATTTCATTTCTCACCACCCTCCTTTCTCTCTCCTGTCCACTGGAGATCTGTGCCTAAGTTGAGGACTTACAATCTCACCATTGACGTTCCAGCGAGAGAGAGAGAGAGAGAGAGAGAGAGAGAGGGAGGGTTGGAGAGATGGAAGAAGGGTAGGAGTGACTAAAGGGGGGAGACTAAAAAGATGTTTTTGGCACAGGCAGGACCAATGTGTGTGTGTATTTTGGGGGGATTGGGGGGGAAGTGCAACAGTCTCTGTGCTTTTTCACCAGAACGTAACGTATGTTTCTCATAAGAGCGTGTATGGAAATGGTTTGGGTCTTTGGCCCTGCTGCACCACCCCCCGCAACTCCAAGTGACTCTCCACCCCCACCAAACTATGAATGCAGGATGAGTTAGAACAAACTGTATTGCTTATATTTTACCCACATAAAAAAGCAAACTAAACTAGAGAATTTTTAACAAAGACCAAACAGTCCCACTCACATCTCTCGGGACTTTCTTATTCCAACTTTTCTCTGATCTTTCCACTTTTTCATATTGTTTTCTGATATATTTCTGGGTCTCTCCTTGGTTCTACTGGAGCTGAGGGTAATGTGCTATCATGCCATGTAAAAGCTATTGTGCTCTTAAGCATTTTTTTTTCTTTTTTCCCCAAATGTCCTCTCTAAAACCAGGCCTATAAAAAAATGAAAGACAAAATATAAAGACAAATGTTAATATCCTAATAACGCATGTGACTTTAATTAAAGAAATATAAAGAAATTATTATATATTAAATTATTATATATGTTGGAATGAAAAATAAGCTTTTAAATGTGTTAAATGTGTCTAATGGGCATTGTTATGTGAATATATATATATATATATATATATATAAAATGTAAATATACAACCGTCAATGAATGTAAATGTGCAAATGTACAGTTTCCAGAAACCTTGTTGAATGAAACAAGCAATGTTCATACCTGACTGAGCGTAGAAAAACTCAAATGACCTGAAGTCTGCCTGTGAAAACTCTGCAACATCAACAATCACTGTGTACCGGAATGATAACAGACCTAGTTATACTAGAGGTTAAAGTATCCTCAATGGTAAGGAACAAAAGCAGATCTAGTTTTGTAAAGAAAACAGAGAAGGGGGAACACTGAGGTGGGTCTCGGTCTGCATATGGTCGTAATGGGGGTTACACAGGAGCAGCCTGAGGAGGAAATGGGTGGATTTCTAAAAGATCATTAAAAATTCACCCTTGTGAATGAAATACAGATGAAGCACATGTCTAACACAACCAATAACATCAGTTACCTACTTTGTGCACTGAAGTGGGTGGTGTAACAGAGTTTCTAAGAGTTTATTTTTATTATTTACTTTTTTTTTATTATACTATGGACTAGGACTCATAAAACTTGACAATCGTTAACCATGCAATTTGTCTCCAGTTGTGGTGATCATTAAAAGCAAATATTTCACATCATAACTTTTCGGAGAGGTCTCAAATGGTTAAATGATTTGCAATCTGTGGATTTGTTTTTCAGTGCACATGCACAATGATACATCTACAATGCAAAATTAACTGTTAGTAAGATACTCGTGACTATCCTAAGAGCTTGGACATATCTGTTCATACACTGCAAATGTTCTACAAAAACATATCATTCATACAATGGAAACACTCAATGTGAAAAATACAACCCTGGATCTGTGTAATAGCTGTCTTGAGTAAAATTAAACATGAATTAAAATCTTTTTTTCAATATAAAACCAACCTGAAGATTAGATTTCTAGGAATGAGGCACATGTGTTTACTTTTAAACAATTTGATTTGACTTTATTTTGACCTTTAAATTTAAAAGGGTCATGAACTGGCTTTTTAAATTTTATTATATTGTTGTCTGAGGTCAATTTATGACGTTCGCTTGGTTTTTGCATTCAAAAACATCAAAATGAATAAGTAATAGGCTATTTTGTACCCAAGTTGTGAGCCTTCCTGAAAAACGGTCGGTTTTTATGGGCGTGTCGCACTGAAGACTTGGAAATAAACGCCCACTGGTGTGAGTGGATAACAGTTTTGCATGTTATAATGAGTTTATTTAACTCACCAGTGCACCCGTCGGAGTACGTGGGAGAAAACGTCCAATGTTGTCAAATGGCAACCGGATTCGCCCACATGTTCGACCCAGAGTCCGTGTGTTGCACAATTCTTGTCAGATCAATATAGACGGCACAGCACCGTTCTTTACTCTGCAAATCCAGTCTTGTTTACAAAATAATCCTCAGTGAAATGAAGCGAACAGACTACGATGTTTTACCCTCATCAGCTGGAACGTCATTAAAAATAAAGTTTATCCATGAAGTCCTATTGGAATCCAGAGGAAGCTTGTGCAGCGACTGTCTTCCACAACCAGGCAAAGCAAAATATTCTATATTGCTCGGTAGAACGATCCGGTTTGTCATCATGAGGTAGGCATGTATGTTAGGCTACTTAGCTATGCGTGTAATGCGCGAATCGGTGGGCGGGGCTAAACCGGCCGTGTTGAAGCAGGCGTTGATCTTCTTCTGCGGGGGTGGTGTTTTAACTCCTTCAACGTCATAGTTTCACACTTTTAAAAACGAGACGTTTTCAGAGGCTGGTGTCAATAAAAGCTTTTATTGGACTAACAATGACGTTTTCAGTTCTCAAACTTACAGGATATTCTTATAATATGATGACCTCTTAGATGTCAAAAGCTCAAGGAAAATTTGATTTCTCAGTTCATCACCCCTTTAATATAACTATAGTCTATTTAATCTCACCATCAGTATTGATGTTCAAATCCTTGATCTCACAACTCAACTTTTCTCATGTACACTGAGGTAAAGCAAGGTCAAATCAGAAGAAGATCCTCAGGGTATTTTTCTCTCTCTCTCATTTATTTGGCTTTATTTTGTTTCCTGGAACAGTCCACCCACCACCTGTAAACCACATTTGCTATTTTCCGCCAACAAGATCCCAATATCTGAATATTGTTCTCAGGTCTCGAGCCGCTCCCCGTCATATCTTGCAGAACTGAGTCTGTTCGCCCACTAGCTGCTCTGTAAACAGTGTCTCAAATTCTTGCATGTGATAATTATATGAATTAGAGCTGTGATTAGGACCGAGAAGAGAATAATGAACTGGTAAACATGTAACAGACATTCATGTCTTCAAGCATTCAGCTTGCTATTATGCTCTCATGCTGTTTGTAACTTGGCAGGAGTCAGTATTGTTCGTCTCGGTTTAGGACCTCTGGAAAGTAAAACCAGACTCACACTTGTTAGGTTTGGTTCGATTAAAACGAACTCTGGTGCGATTGCTCTGATTGTGCCGTTCATTTGAATAAGTGTGAAGGCTTCCATCCGAACCCTGGTGCCACCAAACAAGCGTACTGAGACCACTGAAATGCTGAGTCTCGGTTCGCTTCCAAACTAACTTTGGTGTGATTTGACTGAAATATGGACCAAAGTCACAAATGAACCAAAAACAGGACACAATGTCACAAGATGCGACCATAAAAAGGACAGAATGCTCATCATAGTTGCGGTGTTGCCCATCACAGTTCGGGAACTGTGTCTCCTCGCAGCAGAAAAGTGTGTGAGTGACTGAGTGATTCCTGATGCTGTTTTGACTCCTTTACCCATTTTATAAGCTCTTCACGCATTGTCAGCTCCATCATATGCAGGCACACACATACAACGAGCACATTTAGTCCAGCACACACAGCATTGGTTTGGATGTATGACAAGTCACTAAATATACTACATAAAAGCCTTTTTTTTTGTATCTTTATGTTGGGTGTTAAAAATGACACTGTGAACGGCAAGCGAACCAGGACTAAATGTATCATTTTCTTTTTTGGTCTGGACCGAAAGAACTGAACTACATGTGAACACACCCTTAAAGGAGTGGTTCATTTAAAAAAAAAAAAAAAAACTTTTGCTGATAATTTAATCACCCCCATGTCATTCAAGATGTCCACGTCTTTCTTTCTTCAGTCGAAAAGAAATTAAGGTTTTTGATGAAAACATTCCAGGATATTCTCCATATAATGGACTTCAATGGGAACCAAACGGTTCAGCTTCAAGGGGCTTTAAACGACACCAGACGATGAATAAGGGTCTTAAAGAGGAGCCTTCGAGTCATGACTCGAAAAAAGATTTCGAACAGGAGAGTCACGAAGGTTCATCACAGAACAGAGCAAGGCGAGCATTTGTGCTAATAAAACCTAAACTTTTTTATTTATTTTTTAAATGAGCGATCTTTTCGCTTGATAAGACCCTTATTCATCGTCTGGAATCGTTTAAAGCCCTTTGAACAGTTTGCAGTTTGCACTGAAACTCTCATTTGGACCTTGAACCGTTTGGTTCCCATTAAAGTCCATTATATGGAGAAAATCCTGGAATGTTTTCATCAAAAACCTTAATTTCTTTTCGACTGAAGAAAGAAAGACATGGACATCTTGGATGACATGGGGGTGAGTAAATTATCAGCAAAAGTTTTTTTTTAAAAGTGAACTACTCCTTTAAGATGTCTTTTGGCCGATTGGATCACAAGTAGACGAGGGAGACATATTTTCGTTTACCTGGTGTTTTAATCCGTCTCTTTTGTCCACTTTTGTCCTGATTTCTTCTAACTACTCCTTTAATAACAGCATTCCACACAAAAAAAAGAGAGAAAAATTATTGTTATATGTTACCGGTCAACACTCCCAGCTGTGTTTGGAAACAAGGATCTTGGTGCAGAATGTATAGTCTGTGTTTGACATATTTAAAATTCATTATTCAGTCTTTGAGAGCACTTATGGAAAGTACTCTCCCTGAACCATAGGTCTCAAATCCAATTCAGTTGAAGCGGTCATCCCAAAGATACATTTATGGGTCAGGAACTACTTGACTGTACATACATACCGACGCTGCATGGATCACATATCATGTTCACTTCAGACACTGCATTACAGCATTTGGAGATATTTTGATTCAGATGAAAATCTGAATGCTAGAAAGGGACAGACAGCAAATTCGCACAGAGATAAACACTGTCCTCCATATTGATATCTAAGATTGGGAACATGACACCTGAATCCTTTTTCTTAAAGTCTTAAAGTGAATTCTCATGAAATACAACACACTTTGAGTAATAACCTCTGCCAAACTATTTTACTTTGTCCAAAATGCTAGTACACTGGTGGTAAACCCTAGAGCAGAAGACCATTTGTCTGGGAAACCAGTCCTTAGAGGTTAAGGCACAAAACAGGCTCTTGTTCGTATAAAAAAAAACAACAACTATGAGTCTATGAGCCCCAGTTCTCACAGAACACACACGAAGAAGCAGAGTGGCTTTGAAGCAAGATGCTGTAGTAAGTCTGGCCCTGGTTAAGTGAGTGAGGAGAAAGTCTGATTAACACTGGGGTGAGTGAAATGTCAGAGTATTTGTGTACCCACCCCTATACACCCCTCAGGGCCGGACCAGGAAAGCAATCTTAAAAACAACCCCCTCTACTTCACTAGTCCCACTGTGTAAAATAATGGATATATTCAGTCAAGACTCAAGAGCGGTATTCAAGCTACTTTGAATTGTGTAAGTTAAAATTATATATAACATAACATATTTTGGATTTATGTGTTTGTGTGCTGTTCAGTAAGTCTGATCTCATAAGGTTTCATAATGTTTGCACATACATTTGGATATACAGTACACTGAAACATACCATATGGATGTACTGACTACATATAAAACATAAAGGTATTTACTTATGCACAGCTTGAGAAATGTAAAAAACTGTATGAATACTTTATATTTGTATTAGGGCTGTCAAACAATTAATCGCAATTAATCGCATCCAAAATAAAAGTTTGTGTTTACATAATATGTGTATAACTCACTGTGTATAATTATTTTGTATATATATATATATAAATACACAAAATGCATGTATATTTAAGAAAAAAATATTATTTATATATAAAATATTGATATTTATATATATTTTAAATTATATATAAATCTATATACAGTACATACATGCAAATATTTCTTATATATAAAAGCATGTGTGTGTATTTATTTAAATAAAATAATTATACACAGTGCACCTACATATATTATGTAAACACAAACTTTTATTTTGGATGTGATTAATCGCGATTAATCGTTTGACAGCCCTAATTTATATTACAATTATATTTTACTATTATACAGATATTTGAGCCCCTAACCTCACCCACTTCTCAACAATTAAACATTCAGAAAAAAAATTTGTTACATTATTGAGTACTATTAAAGACAAAAAATAATGAAAACTGGTTTAAGTGATGAAGTCCATCAAAACATCTTTGAAAACGGAAATCACAGAACAGAATGAAACCGCTAACATATTAAATGAGGTAAATATGTTAAATAAACATGATGGCATTAAACATTTTTATTTAATGCCACAGATTAAATACAATAAAATCAACCTATTAAACCAATGAAATCAATTTTCTATGAACCTAAAAGTATTCATAGGCATTTGTACTTCTCTAAAGTTGTTAATACACAAAATGCTATAGTTTTCGTTGATGCTGTCAATAGAATTGATGCTGGCGGATTCATTTTTGGCTATTGCTGTTTTTTGCTAGTTTCAGCCCAACACAGTTATCATTTTCACGTCCTGCACCAAGTTGCTTAAATAGCAAATGTATTTGCGCCCATTGGCATGCTGGTCTGAAAAAGAGGTGTATTGTTGGCGTGTTGCTATTTTGAGGCAACTGAAATAGACCAACTGAACCTGGTCTAAAGTCACTGGAGCAATATATATATTTTTTTGTTATTTAAAAATTGCAATAGTACTATGCGCCAATAGGCGGATCCACAACGCACGTACACAAACAGGGACACATAGCAGCACACAAACATGGCAAATAAAAATAAAATGATTACAATGTAAAATATTAATACTGTGAACTGGTTTGGTTACGCGCTTTAACCTCACGTACGAGCATCCATTTGCACTCTGGAGAAGCGTTCAGTCTTTACGCTAGAAAATTGTGCCATGTAAATAGCGAATCTGTCGGTTTATTGCACGTTACGGCCCCAAATAACACAGTCTCATCCCAAGAAGTCATATAACTGACGTCTTGGGACGTCTTTTGACCATACGTCAACATCCGCCTTTTTAGGGCCCCCTTAAACGTTGGTTACATGACGATCCCGGGCCGTCATACAACTGATGCTTTAGCTTTAACGTCGGTTAGGTGATGGGGTAGGTTTAGGTTTGGATCCGATAACGTCATCTAACCGACGTTTAAAAAGGCGGATGTTGACGTATGGTCAAAAGACGTCCCAAGATGTTATATGATAGACTATAACTCATTAACCCATTACTCATTAAGAGAAGAGAATAGGGACAACCCTCTTAGACCACCATTTTTCCCATCTTTAAACTAGCAAAAGTGGATTCGGACACACCCTAAGTGCACTTGCGCTTTACACCATGTGTTAGACCGTTAAAATAGGGCCCTTTATATTTAAGCTTGTCTCAGATTCCTTTCATACTTTTGACCAGTAAACATATATGCACTAAGTGAAAGAAGAAATGACAAAGCAAAATAGCTGAATAGCAGAATGAAAATAAATCATTAAAATCATTAGATCTGATAGAGTTTTAAACTCCTAAAACATTATTTTATTTAATATAATTTACTCAGAAATGCTCTTAAATGGGTTTCTCATGCATTTCTGTTCTTGAGGTCAGTGTTTAGTCACCAAGAGAGTGGGAAAATGGATTTTCCCATGCCATCATTTCTATACATCATTACTTTTAATGAAGCTAATAGCAACGACCCTCACTAACGACTTGCTATATGTGATTGCACAAACACTTAAGCCATTAATCTCAGAGAGGGGCTTTCCATCGCTGCATTCGAGAGCACAGCCACAACTCTGAGTCTTAATTCAGAGCGGGACGCAAACCATTTCTATAATGTGGAACCATGCCGAAGCATATTTTCAAAACTGTCTTGCTCTCTTCTCTCTCTCGATTCTCTTCAGAAAGCGCTAAGACTGCAAACCCTTCAGGCTTCACAACACACATCGATTATTCACCCTCAGCTTATTCAAGGCACATTACACTTTACACACGCACGTCTGGTTCACTATCTTTGTGGCGACTCTTCCTATAGACATATTGCTTTTTATACTGTACAAACTGTGTATTCTATCCCCTTACACTAACCCTACCCATCACAGAAATGTTCTGCATTTCAAAGCACACACACACATGCACACAATCACTCAGCAGAACATGAACTTACTGTATGATCTGTTCAGTATAACAAATAAGTGTCCTGCTGACGTGTTTTGCATATTTTGGCTAAGAGGCTGTCATCCTAAATGAACTTAAACATTCATCATTCACACAAGATATCAGATAAAATAATAAATATACATGGGATAAGGCCCCATTTCTATAATAAATGTTTTTAGGTACTTCATGATGAGAAATGGACTAAATTTAAACAGCAATACAAAGCGATGGATTTCCAGCTTAAGCAAATATCTTTCAAAGCTGGACACAGGAGATTTTCTGCTCCTGCAAGAGCTTTTAAGAGCCAGATAGAAGAGAGGGACTGTAAAATAAATATCAGACACTAAGAAGAGAGGGAGAGAGAACTTGAATGAATGCGGAGCTCGACAAAAAGGGTTCAGAGAATAAAGCTTTTTCTCTTTTTCCAGCAGACCTTTCGCCACACATTTCCAGAGAGTTTCATAATGCAAAATTGAGCAGGTTTCTGATTTGGACTTAAGGCGCTGGGTGGATTCATTTTCTTGGTGGAACATGTAATTCATAAAAAAAATGCAGTTCATTCACTGAACAGAAACATTAATCCGTGCTGTGCAGTAGTTTGATTTTGAGGCGAAGTGGACAATGAAACGATTTGCATGCATGCGACAAACAGAACCCTAAACCAGTTTACGGGTATGATAACAAAAAATGTAAGCTTAACAGTGCACTATACTGTTTAAAAGTTTGCGATCAGTAAACTTTTTTGTTAAACTTTGTTTTACAGTGTCCTTGTTACACTCTAAAAATTGCTGGGTTATTTTAACCCAACTTTGGGTCAAATATGGACAAACCCAGCCCTTGAGTTACATTTTTTAATTGCATTTTTAACCCAATGTTTGGGTTTGTCCATATTTGACCCAAAGTTTGGGTTAAAACAACCCAGCATTTTTAGAGTGCACACATGTAACATAACAACATACACTCTAAAAAAATGCTGGGTTGTTTTAACCCAATTTTGGGTAAAATATGGGCAAACTCAAACTTTGGGTTAAAAATGTCATTTAAAATGTTAACCCAATTACTGGGTTTGTCAATATTTGAACCAAATTTGGGTTGAAATAACCCAGAATTTTTTTTAGAGTGTACATTTAACAATACACTGTATCCATCAAAGACAAGGTAATTATGAAATTTCATATACAGATTATTACACTATAAAAATGCTGGGTTGTTTTAACCCAACTTTGGGTCAAATATGGACAAACCCAAACATTGGGTTAAAAATGTCATTAAAAAATGTAGCCCAATGGCTGGGTTTAAAGTTGGGTTAAAACAACCCAGCTTTTTTTACATATTATATTTTCCTTTAATTGTAAATAACGTTTAAGTGTTTGAAAACATTACATTCATTTTGCACTTAAATTGACTATTTCTGTAATAATTTTTAAAAATATGCTAAAGTGTACTTCTTTTCACAAGTAATTGAGTAAAGAAATGCTCAATAGAATCAAAACACCTCTCCAAGTGTAATGTTTAGAGATCCTATTTAAGTCTTTATATAATAATATACTTTAAATCATTTGTAAATAACATGAAATTAAGTGTCCAAAACCATTACTCTCTAAAAAAAATTGCTGGGTTGTTTCAACCCGAATGTGGGTCAAATATGGACAAACCCAAATGTTGGGTTAAAAAGGTTATTAAAAAATGTAGTTGAAAGTGAAAGTTTGGTTACATTTTTTTAAATTACATTTTTTGACCCAAATTTGGGTTGAGACAACAACCCAGTGTCTTTTATAGTATAATTACATGCAACTAACCTCACCGTAACCCTAGTGCATGTTGTTAATTAATATTACAAAAGTGAAACCTATATTTTTCTTCTTTTTGAAAAATGAATAAAGGTATTCAGCAAGGACGCATTATATTGAGCAGCACAACAGTTTTCAAAATACATAATAATGAGAATTGTTTCTTGATCAGCAGACCAGCCATCGGAATGATTTCTGAAGGATCATGTGACACGGAAGACTGGAGTAATGATGCTGAAAATTCAGCTTTGTATATTAAATAGAAAACAGTTATTTCAAATTCTAATAATATTTGACAATGTTTTTACTGTAGCCAATAAATAAATGTTTCAAATAATTATAGGACCATATCAAATCTCATCATACTGTAAGTCAGTCATATTTGAAAAAAAAAAAAAAAAACATGGCCAAAAAGTGAAATACTTTTTAAAAAGTGCAGCCGAACCTACACACACACACACACACACACACACACACACACACACCAAACAAACATTATTACTCTTCTTCTGGGGGATTTAAACCTCATGTTTTAAAAATGGCCAAAGCAATATTGTTTCATTTATGTATTTGCTGTCCCTCTCTCTCTCATACACACACACACACACACACACACAGTTTCTTCTTCTTCTCTAAACCTACGTCTGGCTTTCAGATCAGCAGGCTCTGTGTCTACAGCAGTTAACCCCTCCTTATCTACAGCTCAGAAGAGAGAGAAAGAGAAGATATCCTTCTTTGTGACCTCTCTTCCACTGTCCTCCCTCACAGGTTCTGATGGAGAAAGCGCATGTGTCTGCAATTCCCAAAAGACGGCAGATCCAGAAACGCTTATGACCATCAGAACCTGCGCATGGAATGACAATAGATCCGTTTCTGGCTCTTGTTCAAGCCACGCATACCTTTGCTTCTCACTCTCTCGCGGGAGAAAACGGAGGAGAAGGAAAGGTGATGGAGTTCTTCCCTGGAATGAGACTTTTTAAATGTATTTCTATAACACGATATGTTACCGTTTGGAGACAGTGGGTGGAGGCTTTGAAAAGCAGCCACCATAAACCATGTGCTTTCCTGACTTTTGCTCATTATTTAGACGGATACAGCACGGATATGGGTTAAACCTGGTAATTTATGGATATCCTGTGCCAGATTACAATTTATCCAATGTCAGATTGGTCTGATCGCTTTCATATCGTCCCATTGTTTCTTTTTGAACTTCATGGTAACTACATCTATTTACCTCATAACATGGCCAAAAAGGTTTCGTATTCCTAGCGCACATAAAATGATCAAAGAAAAAATAACCAGCCCTGACACACTTTATAAGAGTCATGCTCGCTGTGCTTACATTCAAATCCCAATTTAAATGTTGTTTTGATCTTACTGTCAGACGGTCAGCTGGCTAAACCAAACAGCTGAGGCAGAGCTCTGGGAAACAGGGGAAAAATATCCACATTTGTGAAAACCAAGTACACTTTAGCATACTTTTATTACAGACAATATACTTCAAAATAATATTCTTATTGGAAATCAAATTTGCCCCCATCTTTTAATAGGTCTTTGACCCATTAAAGGTACAATATGTAGGAATTTTGTAACAAAATATCCAAAAATCACTATATTTCCTGCAGTTGTGTACTTACAATAATCCCCCAAAAAAAGATTTTTTTTTTATTTCAGAGAAATTCCAATTTTAAATAAGTGGCCGTCCCGGGATATCGGATATTGACGCAATATCCGCGCTTTCCTCGGTTTCCATAGTCATGACGTAACCATGGCGACAGGCGTGGACAAATGCATAGTGCGTAACATTTAGCTCCACGCTGTTGTTATTCCGTTCAATCATTATGGACCATTGTAAGCAGACTTTGGGACAAAAAAAGGAGAACTAAAACGAGGATCAATATCGGCGTGGCATTGCCGAGAGCTCCACGTCTGATGCTGCGTCCCAATTCGCATACTATCCGTCCTAAATAGTATTCGAAAATAGAATTAGTACGTCCCAAATCGTAGTATATTGAAATGAGTCCAAAGAGACCCTTATGGTTTTCTATTTCCAGTCAGAATCCGAAATGCACACTCTAACGGCTGATATTTCCCCACAACCCATCGCGCATTGGACGATGATTCGGTTAGAACTACAAACTAAAAAAAAAAAAAACTACAGACATGGAGGACACGCAAGTCCGTCGGTTGTGTAGAGAGGTTTAGATGAGAAGGGGTTTGAGTGATTAACCTGACAAAAAATGATTTATTCAATGTTGGCTACATTATATTGCATTGCAACAGCATTGTGAACTTTTGTAGGAAATATAGAAAATTAAATTAGATAGAATGGAGGATTTTAACTGTGACGAAATGATTGACATGTCAGTTTACGATGACAGGATGCACACGACGTGGTTGTCCGTTAAAGATGACGAAGTAGTATGTCCCAAAGCTTTTGCTACACATACTTTATCCTCACAAAATGAGTATATAATTTTAGGGCATAGTATAAGTAGGCGAATTGGGACACAGCATAAATCTTCAGACAAGTCGGACTCGTTTGAGAATCATTGAAAAATGTGGGGATGTGCAATGTGTATTGTGAGAAAACCTTTGCTTTGATGCATGTAAACCTGTAGATCTCCAAAACTAAATTAGCAGCCTTTAAAATCGCATTAAATTAATATATGTAAATTTGCAAGTATATTATATACACACATTTGAGGTATAATACACAGTACAGTAAGCACACTTTTACACAAAAAGGTTAAGTGATTCAAAATATATGCATGTTTATTACTCAAGATTTAAGGTGCTTGTTCAGACGAATTAGAATGAGAACTTGCAATAAATAATGTTTGCATTTTCAAGACAAAACTAAACTGAGCTTGATTTCCATAACGACATACAAACAGAGATAAATGAACTCCTGCCTCCCATTTTTCCCATAACCGTGGTGACCTCTTAAAGCTCTTTGCTTTTAGCATTCAAACCAAAGACCCGTTTTTATCAGGCACACCCATTAGAAGAGTAGGAGCACCTCTGAAAATATGGCAGACCACACAACAGCATTACTTAAAGACAGTACAAACACTAAGCAAACAGGGAGTGTACATCTTTCAATGCTCTTCACAGACCAGTGGGTGAGAACTGTACAGCCGTTACAGCTGAACTGACACTGACCAGTCCACTTTACCAGAGTGTGGGAACTAAACGGCAGAGCGCAGACCTGTTAAACCGCGGTCACGTGTCAAAGCCACAATGGCCTCCCAGGGTTCTGTTATGATTGCCTTGCTGTAATTTGCTGAAGGCTTTTAGTCAGCCACTGAGAAAGTGCTGTTGCTCGAGTTGAAACGTGACTTATTTGTGTATGTTTATTTTTAGCTTTTTGCTGTTGCTGAAACATTTTAGATTTAATTGCGTTTCAGATTTTCCTCAAAGCCCTTAAATTGTTACATAGACAAAAGCTTTGCTCTACATTTTAGACAGTATTGTTTTTATATTATTCATACTGTAGAGTATTGCGACCTGCTCCATCAGTTTGAGTCACTTTGATCCAGAAACAGAGTATGAGTTGGATACACTAAAGAAGTCTCGGCCAAAATTATATGATTATATTTCGGCAACAGTTTGGACTGGAAAAATAATTATAATACCATTGGAAAGATTACAATTTGTGTACAAAATGGATACAACTGAGAGGGATTTCTAGGTCAAAATGATTTAAAATTATGTCACATATTGTTTTAAGCCAGATCAAGGATAAATCGGTCAATCTAACAGTGAAAAAAAAGAAAAACAGCATCAGAAAATAAGAGTAAAACTGTCATAAGCATTAGAAAGATGTAATCCTTTAATCTTTAAACATGTGTCTGGGTCAAAGTGACTCAAAATCTTTTATGTCCATTCAGCAATCTAAATATACTTACTAGCTAACTAAATATATAATACAGTCTTTGAGATTTGCAATTTCTAAATTGCTAATCTAAAAATGCTAATTTAGAAATGGTTTATTCTATTCTATTCTATTCTATTCTATTCTATTCTATTCTATTCTATTCTATTCTACTCTTTAGATGTACTAAGATCCTGACTAAATGATAAATGAAAGTAAGGAAATCAAAATATCCATTTGGTTGCGCAATCTAACAGATAGAGGGTACGTTTACATGACAACAATATTAACCCTTATGCTGCATTAGGGACATTTTTGGTCTTTTGCAGTTTAATTTCTTTGACCATTTTGGCTGTTTTAATGCAAATGGTATGAAATTTGGCAAAATTGTGACTTTTTGGATACTTGTAAAAAATGTGATCCCATTTTGCAAAATATGTATAACACACACTGTGTAGATCAAATAGTAACACTCAGCACCATAAAGACCAAAAATGGCCCATTGAAACCCATTAAAACGTTGTTTAAATCTGAGGCTGTCAGTAATACATGAAACATGATTTTTGCACAAACATCCTTTCATTTTGAAGCAAAAGCATTATATTTGCATTATATAGTGTATTCCACCAGATGACGTCACTACATATTTATTCCCTATGGGTGGAAATGCACCTTATTTTAGGCAATAGGCAATGTTTAATAGGTGGCCATTTTTGGTCTCTAACGCGCTAAGTGGGATTTTTTGCAAAGTGGGACTGTGATAATCCAAATCTAAAGTTTTCTCTTTGCATTTAGTTTATTGAAAATAATTGAATTTTTGTGTTTTTTCCTCTTATACAAATCGATGGTTTCGCAAACAAAACTGGTAATTAAAGGGTTAAAATCCTGAAATTGAATACATTTTTGGTAGTTATGATGAGGACTGATGCTGGTTAAAAGATTTAACTTGGTAAAAGTGGAAAATAATAATAATATATAATATTTTAGGCAATGTTTAATATGTGGCCATTTTTGGTCCTTAATGCACTCAAAGGTGTTAAAAATCTAATGCAGCACAAGGGTTAAAAACGGAAAAGTTTTTCGTTCGCATTTTTTTTGCGTTCAGATGCCATCTTTGTCAAAACGCTCCCCGTTCACACTGATCCATCCACCTAAAGACTCAAAACACATTATACACATACTCATGATGTCACCGTTTACACAAATTCACGTTTTTGTAGTTTACACAGAGATGATAACTTTATTTATTTTCAAAAAGTTCACGAGCGCGATCATTGGTAACTAAGCAACAGTGGAGACTCAGACTGACAGAGTTCAGGAGACTCAGGTGTTCTGAGAATATCAGCTCAAATGGATAGTTCATCCGAATCAGATGTTGAACATCCTTTAGTTAACAATGATCGCACGCGAACTCGACAATCGACTTCTGTGGACTTCCACCGAAAACAGGAAGTAAATACAGGTATGTGAGCTGGCTGAGACATTTTTATTCATATCTTTCACATCTACTGCAGTCAGATTGACCGTGGTCACTCTTAATAACACCACTCACATGGCTGTGCACTCGTAATGACAAATCAAGGATGTTAAGAGGCTTGGTTTAGAACTTGCCCCACTCAAGTCAACAGAGTGCGAATTTTAAAAAGAGGATACACGTTGTAGGCAACACCGATTTTTTTGTCGTTTTTGTCTGTACTGACAGCACTCCAAATGTACAAATGTTAAAATTCACCGGAGTTCTCACTTTCAAAGGAACCTTAAAAAGGGTTATATTTAGCACCAAAAAGGGTTCTGCTAATGTTACAAGCCGAAAAACCCTAATTTGGTACTGTTAAGAACCATTTTTCTTAAGAGTGTACATGGATTTGCAATTTCAAGATCTAGGCTACCCGTTTTGCTTCTCATTAAACATTGAATTCTACATCCATGCACTCACTCAGTCCTCAATCTATTTGTAAAATCTCGAAATCTTGATCTTTAAAAGAATCCCTAATTAAAATATGTTTATTGCTTCCTCGCGCAGTCTAAAGAGCCCGGACATCATGCTGAATTATACCTTTTGAACATTTCTTTTAAAAAACTCTTTACATTTGAGAACAAATACACATGCCAATTCCCTTCATTACGAGGATTAGCAAATGTCAAGTCATTCATTAACGTGGTCCCTCTTAACGTTCATGAATATGTAGTTCATCTCAAGGAAGATCAAAGCTGAAGTCACCATCACTATCTCTCCTGAGGCTGGTATTTCAAAGCCTCATTGAAGCTCCATTGATCCCACCATATTACTCATAAAGCCTAGTGTGGTCCCTTGAGGTTCAAAGTCAACTTTTTTATTTTTTGTCAACATCTGAGACCCCAGAGATGTCTTATACTTCACATAAGCACTAATGGATTCTTGGTGGAGGACAAACAAAATGAAAACACCACAGATTAAAAGTGTTATGGTGTTATGCTATCCGGCTGCAACTCTTTTCCAATTAATTATTTGCTAGTGCGGTACGTTCCGGGGTTAATGCATTAAAAATTAACCACAGTGTAAAATTATCCACATCTATTTGGATGAGAGAACTTGTGTGAATGCATAAACACCATATCAGTGAATGTTTGATATCATTTTCAACATTTAAAACCAGCAGCAGAGGAATATCACACTGTAAAAATGAATATGCTTTATCTAATCAATAGAATTGTGCAAGTAAAATTAATTAAATTTAACAAATTAGAATTGGGTAATAATTAATCAAATTGTTCCTTAAAAGTTAAAATAAGTAAAGTTTACACCAAAAAATTTAACAAAAATAACTCAATAACAGACAGACGTCAAAGATTAATTAAGAACTATTTATTATATATTAGAAAAACGTAATTTTAAAACAAACCTAAAACAAACACCGATCACCAAAATGGTGACTTAAATTTATGTTTTTTTTTTTCTTTTTGGTTGTTGTAAGTTTTACTCATTTTAAATGGTTAACTTTTAAGGAATTAATTTGATTAATTAATACTCAATTCTAATTTGTTACATTTAATTAATAATATTGCTTGTAATCTGTTGCCACGATTTTTTTTGATTAGATAAAGCATATTCATTTTTACAGTGCATTTTATTTAGCTTAAAAACAAAACAAAAATAAGTCATGTGAAGTTGTGGAAGTTTAAACAGGTGTTGACTGTCAACCTTCTCTGAACATGAAGCACTCAAACTCCCAGAACATTCAAAACTGTTCAAACAAAGCAGAGTCTCAAGGGAAACAAACTGGGCTAAAGAACTTGAAAATCTAATTAAGACTCACAGCAGCACTTATTCTTGTCCACTATATGTCTAGACTAAAACATGCCTGATATTTCCATGCAAACTGTGGGTTTACTGTTCAACATTCCTCCAGGAATGACCCATGGCGCTCCTACATCTAGCCTCAGATAGCCCTTTTCTCTAGACATTTGATTTTTGTGGAACAGAGAGGTCATGGGATGAGACAAACATGTCATCTTGTCACATGGATGATGTTCTCCGGAGCAGCTGGATGTTCCTGTAGGTCAGTGGTTTGAATCTCACACAGAGAGAGCGAATGATCTCAGCTCCCACTGCGGGTGAATGGTCCTATTGTTTCAGCTGAGGTGAAACCCAATCTACAAAATATGCCGTTCCCTTCCTTTCTTCCACCTCCACTGGTTTTTCTAATCTATCCCTTTATTTCTTCTTGGACTCCAAGTCCATGTTTACACCAGGTATTTCACTTTAAAAAAAACTTTTGCTGATAATATACTCACCCCCATGTCATCCAAGATGTCCATGTTATTCTTTCTTCAGTCGAGAAGAAATTAAGGTTTTTCATGAAAACATTCCAGGATTTTTCTCCATATAATGGACTTCAATGGGAACCAAACGGTTCAAGGTCCAAATGAGAGTTTCAGTGCAAACTGCACACTGTTCAAAGGTCTTTAAACGATTCAGACTATGAATAAGGGTCTTATCAAGCAAAACGATCACTCATTTAAAAAATAAATACAAAAGTTTAAGTTTTATAAGCACAAACGCTCGCCTTGCTCTGTTCTGTGTTGCACGTTCATGACTCTCCTGTTCGAACTCGTTCATCTAATGAACGAATCTTTTTCCGAGTCATTTCATTCATTTCGTTCGTTGAATGAACTAAATGACAAGAAAAAAGATTCGTTCATTTTGATAAACGAATTCGAACAGGAGAGTCACGAACGCGCACCACAGAACAGAGCAAGGCGATCATTTGAGCTTATAAAACTTAAATTTTGTTTTTTAAATGAGCAAATGTTTCGCTTGATAAGGCCCTTATTCATCATCTGGAATTGTTTAAAGCTCTTTGAACAGTTTGCAGTTTGCACTGAAACTGTCTTTTGGGCCTTGAACCGTTTGGTTCCCACTGATGTCCATTATATGGAGAAAAATCCTGAAATGTTTTCATCAAAAACCTTAATTTCTTCTCGACTGAAGAAAGAAAGACATGGACATCTTGGATGACATGGGGGTGAGTATATTATCAGCAAAAGGTTTTTTAAAAGTGAACTACTCCTTTAAGATATGTTTTGGCCGATTGGATCACAAGTAGACGAGGGAGACATATTTTCGTTTACCTGGTGTTTTAATCCGTCTCTTTTGTTCACTTTTGTCCTGATTTTTTCTAAGGAAGGGTCTATGGGTGGGAAATGTATCAGCTTTTTCAGATCTTTCAATCTAATGGATAAAATAAGCTCACAAAATTGACATTTAAACGCACAGAAACCAAAGGAAAGACACACAGAGAGCAGCTTTTGTTTCTGATTGCCATAAGACTGTTAGAAATAAGGCTGAAGGCCGTTGTTAGGTATGACTCAAAGTGAATGTGCGTGCAAACCCTTCAGCCATGACTTATTCACGATACAGCACTGGCCTTGGGTACCTTATTGCTTTTATAAAACAGTCGCCACTCAATACAAATATTAAAACCGGAAAAAATGCAATTTTCATGAAGTAAAATCCCTAAAAGCATTCCTCCTGCTGGACAAAATAGTCCCTGACCATAAACCACAACAGAAGTTACATACATTATTTTGCCATTAGATTGTGGGAAATACTGTCTTTATGAGTGAGTCAGTAGAGAAGACTTTTATATTGAAAGGACTCAAACTTTCGAAGACGAAACTGACGAACTAGCGTGTCACGGAAAACCCCTTGACTGTAATAAAGGACAAGATATCGCAGCGGACATTCAAACAGATTTTTTAATAATGAATATAGGTTATATATTATTTAGGTATAATGCTAAGGTGCACTTCTTTTCACAGTTTTAAAATCAATACTTTTATTGCATAATCAAAGTCCTCACACTGTTTACAACAGGTATTGGAGTTGAAATACTTGCAAAGTCAGCGAAGTCTCATCAATCGCTCCAAATCTCCTGCTCTGTGTGGATAACATAATCATAAAAACAGATCAACACTGAGATTTGAAATACTGCACCCATCAACACTATTGATTGATTATTGAACTGTATACAGTACAAACCTGCAGGTTATCCATTGCCACATCAAAGGAAGGATGACAATTACTTAAAGAATGTGGGAAAATGTTTCCCTTGTTCTTTGTAATCTCCCCCACAGAGACAGAATGTTGCTTATAAAACAACTACTACTCCTATCTGTTCCTGTCAAAATTAGAGTAAAGGGAAAACTGAACAAAACCAGAACAACTATCCTGTCATCTGTCCTGAATCCTGATCCTGACCAGGAACCTTGGTCACTACTTGCACACCATGGGTTTAAACATGCAGAATCCTCCTGTAAAACAACAAGTCAACCTTTTTCTTGCCAGGGAAGCTACTCAGATTCTGGTCCTGCAACTCATTCCTGGCTGGTCTCCTAGAATACGCAATTAAACTCCGCAGCTCTTCTAGAATGATGCAGTCCAGCTGATATTCAGCTGGAGAGTACTGTAAAGTCACAGATCGGCTATATCTCCTAAACGGCCGGACGGACGGACGGACGGATGGATGGATGGATGGATGGATAGATGGATGGATGGATAGATAGATGACAGACTAACAGATACTGTAGATAGATAGATGGACGGACGGACGGACGGACGGACGGATGGACAGATAGATAGACAGACAGACAGATAGATAGATAGATAGATAGATAGATAGATAGATAGATAGATAGATAGATAGATAGATAGATAGATAGATAGATAGATAGATAGATAGATAGATAGATAGATAGATAGATAGATAGATAGATAGATGACAGACTAACAGATAGATGGATGGATGGATGGATGGATGGACGGATGGATGGACGGACGGACAGACAGACAAACAGTCAGACAGAGAGACAGAATGACAGTCAGATAGACAGACAGACAGACAGACAGACAGATAGATAGATAGATAGATAGATAGATAGATAGATAGATAGATAGATAGATAGATAGATAGATAGATAGATGACAGACAGACAATCAGATAGACAGACAGACAGACAAATAGATAGATGACAGACAGACAGACAAACAGTCAGACAGACAGATAGATAGATAGATAGATAGATAGATAGATAGATAGATAGATAGATAGATAGATAGATAGATAGATAGATAGATAGATAGATAGATAGATAGATAGATAGATAGATAGATAGATGACAGACTAACAGATAGATGGATGGATGGATGGATGGATGGACGGATGGATGGACGGACGGACAGACAGACAAACAGTCAGACAGAGAGACAGAATGACAGTCAGATAGACAGACAGACAGACAGATAGACAGATAGATAGATAGATAGATAGATAGATAGATAGATAGATAGATAGATAGATAGATAGATAGATAGATAGATAGATAGATAGATAGATGACAGACAGACAATCAGATAGACAGACAGACAGACAGACAGACAAATAGATAGATGACAGACAGACAGACAAACAGTCAGACAGACAGATAGATAGATAGATAGATAGATAGATAGATAGATAGATAGATAGATAGATAGATAGATAGATAGATAGATAGATAGATAGATAGATAGATAGATAGATAGATAGATAGATGACAGACAGACAGACAGTCAGACAGACAGACAGATAGATAGATAGATGACAGACAGACAGACAGACAGACAAGTCATATAGATAGACAGACAGACAGACAGACAGACAAGTCATATAGATAGACAGACAGATAGATACTGTAGATGACAGACAGACAGACAGTCATAGATAGATAGATAGATAGATAGATAGATAGATAGATAGATAGATAGATAGATAGATAGATAGATAGATAGATAGATAGATGACAGACAGACAGACAGTCGTTACATCACAAATATAAAGTTACACCTTTGAGTTTTATCAGTACTCCAGCTCTTTAAGGTTGTAATATGCACCCTTTTGTGTTAGGTCAAATACAATAGTGTATATTTTCAGAGTACCAGCCCAGAGCCGAGCTAAACAAACTATTTCCACATTTCCACTGTGTATATTTGCTGTAAGGTATTCATGTAACCGATGTAGTCGAAAGTCGTATTCATGTAAAACCTCTTTTAAAGGCGAGACATTTTTCAGTGCAGCTTGCAGGTTAAATAGACATTGATCCATTAGTATTCAAGATGCAATACAACCAACATGAAATATTGTGTTTGCAATACACACACATCACGATCGATTTCCTTAAAATTAAGTTTTGAAGTCAGATATTCATTACATTGACATCGACACAGACAATGGAAACCTGTGTTGTATTCTCTCTTGTCAACAACTGTGTCCTCACAATTTGTTGCACTGCCAGGCAAACATTACACACCATCCAAAAACATCAGATGATTCAGATAAAACAAAACCTCATCTCCAGCGGTCTCAGATGTTGTGAACAAAAGATCATGAACAAATGAGAGAGAGAGAGAGAGAGAGAGAGAGAGAGGTGCCTGAAAAGACCCACGTTACACACAGACAGTTGGTGACACTCCATTAACATGATTAAAAGCTGAAAGATAAGTAGTAGAACATTATTCAAACTACGACGTGAGGTTAAAGCTGTAGTGCAATGAGTTTGATGAGTTTCCACTCAATAGAGATATTATTCTTGGTCTGGCTTGCATTGTTTGTAAACAGAAACAACATATGCTTTTCTCTCAATGGCCAAAAATACACTTAGGGTTCACTATTTTCCAATCACAAATGTTTCCATAATTTATCATATGCATACACTCTAAAAAAATGCTGGGATGTTTTAACCCAACTTTGGGTCAAATATGGACAAACCCAGCCATTGGGTTAATTTTTTTATTTACATTTTTAACCCAACGTTTGGGTTTGTCCATATTTGACCCAAAGTTGGGTTAAAACAACTCAGCATTTTTATAGTTATGCAACTTAATTATCAAAGATGCAAATTCAAAACACATACAAAAACTAAGGGTTTTCTGATGTTGTGCTTGGAAATTTTACCGATGTTGTACTATTCGCTCTTGAGGAGTCAGTGCAAAGCATTCATGACAAAAACCATCATTTGGGGTCTATCATATTTAATTTAAAAAGGAAACATATTGGGAAAAGACAGACAAACAAGCTGATAGTTCACTTTAAAATTATTTTTTGGTATGTTTTAGCTTACTTCAAGGGCACCAAGATGTAGCTGTCTTTATTTCCACAGTAGTTTCAATTTTTATATTTTTAGGTCAAACCGTTCTTGTCTGTCAGTCATATAATGGAGGTCTATGGTCACCACCTCACAGAGCATGCCCAGAGAAGTCCAAATTATACATTATTTAATGACCAAGTGAACTATCCCTTGAAGGTGAGAAAATCTCCCTAGATAATAGAATTAGTGTGCAGAACCATTTCTGAAGAAGTCAATAGTGTTGTTAAAGGCGCGTCACACCAAGAACGGTAACTTTAAAGATAACAGTAACTTTCAGTGTCCACCCCAGCACATCAGCGTTCAGTTTATTCTAAGCACGCGCTGAAGTTACGCCTTCTGCTGCCTTAAATACTTGAGCAGGATGGATTCTGATTTTATTTATAACTATATTTTATCGTTATCAATATATTTTTAGTCCTTGGTGTGAACAGGCCTTAAAGGGATAGTTCACCCAAAATTAGATAATTCTGTCATCATTTACTCACCCTCAAGTCATTCCAAACCTGTATACATTTCTTTCTTTAGTTAAACACATAAGATATTTTGAAGAATATGAGTAACCAAACTATTGGCGTCCAAAAAATATGGAAGTCAATGGGGCACATCAACTGTTGGTCACCCATATTCCTGTCACTATATTCTTCTGTCTTCAGCAGAGTAAAAAAAATCATATAGGTTTGGAACAACTTGAGGGCGAGTAAATGATGACAGAATAACTATCCTTTCAAAAGCTTTGTGAAATCTCCTGGAAATATGGTTTAGAAATGGTCAGTCTGTTCTTACAATTGTGAAAAAAATAAATATATGTTTACTTCGCTAGCTATATATTTGCTTTGGTGTGCTGGTATCCATACATTCACACATACATAGGGTTCCAATTGGAAATATTAAAACCATAAATGTTTCATTTTGCCATACTAGACCACTACTCATTGAAAAAGTGGCGAGTTAATGGCTAGAAAAGCTACACTATTTTGAAAAACGCTTAAAAAAAAGCGTTGTGCTGCGTATTTAACACAGCTAATCCTAACACCAGAGAGTATAATTATAATAAACAGCAGGAGTAGGTTATTCACATTTGCACAACATTCTTTGATACAGATTTGCTTTGTAATGCTTTCTTCAAAACAACAAAATAAGCCATATCAAGGTAAATTGCACGCATGCTTTAAGAACAGAATTGCTCACCAAAACTCCAGAGTGAAATCCAGCATGACTGATACCTGAGGCTATTTCAGTAATCAATCTCACAAGTTTTAACATTCGGTCGAGGCAACAACACAGCAGGAGAAATGCTTTCAGCATTGAGTAACCCTTGAACCTGTGATCTGTGAGCTTCACGATTTTCACTTCTGAAGGTAATATCTGCCTGAATCCTACAGTCAAAAAACAACTCTTTGGCTGAACTTAATTCAGATGTGGGCAGTGGTTACATTGGATATGGGCTCTTTCAACTAAATGGCCACTGTAAACCCAAATAAGTTGGCAAAACTCAAAAAATTTGAGGTAATCAGTTATATATTGTTTTAGTTGAGAAATTAAACAGTTAAGTAAGCAGAACTTTTTATTTTGAACCCATACATTTTAATTGCTGTTAATTTGAAATATTTTAGCAAGCTAATTCATACACAATGTAATATTATCGTGTAATCTCAACATATTTTTTTTGTAGTAGTGGAGACTTGGCTTGTTTTAACCAGCTAATTCAATAAATTCTTGCTAATTGACGTACACAATGGCAGCATTAGCATAGCGCGTGGTGAATGAGTACAGCAATATAACACATTTAACATACACTGCGCTCAAAACAAGCTCATGCTCCACTCGTCACTATGGTAACCTTTTAAATACGCCTAATCAAATAATAAAGTGGATCCCATGTTAACTTCTAAATTCTCACAGTCCAATATGGTATTTCTATAGGCTATGACAATTGTGACAAAATCACAGAGTTGTGGAGGCAAACAATACATGTCATGGTAACATCAACTGAGCTCTAAGCTGATAACCATAAATTCTGTTTACCAAATGTGATCGGAATCAGATATAAAAAAATATATATAATTCTGGTCGCTCTGTATCTTTAGGTGGATTGAAGGCTGAAATTAAAATCCAGCCTGATGCCCCCCAGGGATCAATCCTGGGCCCACTGCTCTTTAACAAATAAACAACATAAATAGCAACTAGCTCTTCTAAACTAGCATAGCAAAACATTAAGCACAACTAAATCTCCCACTTAATTAATCTAGCACAAAAAAACACATTAGCATTAATTAATTTTCAATTTAATTTTAGCATTCACTCTCCCTTTTGAGGCAAATCATGCTGGGAAATAGAAATCCCAGCCCAGTTTAAGTTTCAATTTTAGTGACTAAATTAAAAGAAACAAGTTCATTAAACTCATAAAACAATTAAACAGTTCAATCTAATGTGTGTCAGTTTTGTGAACTCAAAATACTCATTAAAGTTAATTTAATGGAACTAATGTGTATAATTTGAGTTGGCTCTACTCAAACCAATTAATTATTTTGAACATTAGGGTTCACTGTAAAAAAAATATTGTTGGTTTAACTTAAAAAATTAAGTAACCTGGTTGCATTAAAATTTTAAGTTGATTGAACTGGAAAAGGTGAGTTAATACAATGAACGAGATTGATTTAATCATCAGAAACTCAAAATAATAAGTTATCTGAACTAAATAAAATTATTTAAGTTGATTTGACCAAAGAAAAAATGCTGTGATAACAAATCTTGAAAATATTTTTTTTTACAGTGTAGTGAAGTGGAAACATCCCAGAACAAAGTAAATCCAACTAAATTGCATGTTCAAGTCAACTAAATCTAGGACATGAGGAGGTCGAGCCGCCTTGCCTCACTCTCCGCAGCCCCAGTGTGCATCCAAGACACTGGTCTCCCATGAAGAGGAATGATCTGCATTATCTGACCACTTGGAATCCTTCATGGACCACAGATGTAGTGCAAAAACACAGAACTTCTACTTTTTCAATGCGAAATTAAACAAACAAATGCATTAGCTCATCTAAACTACACACACTGAGCAAGCAGCAAAAAATCTATTTTCTGAACTGCATCACAACATGGAGTACAATGCTGAACCGCAGCCAAAAACTCAAGGCTACACGGGAGGTCTAGAGACAGAGAGAAACACGCACTCCGATCACACTCTAGTTACAAATTGAGTTTCTCTGTCTCTCTTCCTCACTGCAGGAAGTGTTTACAGACATTCAAGCCTTAAATTCACGCATCGTGCAGGAAAATGTGCTTGTTAGTTTGTTTGGTTGCCAGCGGGACATTGAGAAGCGAATGAGCCAGTAGCCAGTGCTGTATTCTCAGTTCTTTTTAAGGGTTTTGTCCCTCTAGGACTTAAAAACCACTGACTTCTCAATGTTATACGGTGCAAATTACTCAAAAGGGGGGAAAAAAAGAGAACCAGGATGCTCTTGTGTAGCGTTAAAGGAGTAAAAAAACTTTTGCTGATAATTTACTCACCCCCGTGTCATCCAAGATGTCCATGTTTTTTCTTTCTTCAGTCGAAAAGAAATTAAGGTTTTTGATGAAAACGTTCCAGGATTTTCTCCATATAATGGACTTCAATAGGAACCAAAAGGTTCAAGGTCCAAAAGACAGTTTCAGTGCAGCTTCAAATGGCTTTAAACCACACCAGACGATGAACAAGGGTCTTATCAAGGACCCTTTGAGTCATGACTCGAAAAAAGATTTGTTCATTTTGATGAACGAGTTCGAACAGGAGAATCACGTACGCTCATCACAGAACAGAGCAAGGCGAGCATTTGTGCTTAAAAAACTTAAACCTTTTTTATTTATTTTTGAAATGGCCAATCGTTTTGCTAGATAAGACCCTTATTCATCGTCTGGTGTCGTTTAAAGCCCTTTGAAGCTGCACTGAAACTCTCATTTGGACCTTGAACCGTTTGGTTCCCATTGAAGTCCATTATATGGAAAAAATCATGGAATGTTTTCATCAAAAACCTTAATTTCTTTTCAACTGAAGAAAGAAAGACATGGACATCTTGGATGACATGGGGATGAGTAAATTATCAGCAAAAGTTTTTTTTTAAAAGTGAACTACTCCTTTAAGATGTGTTTTGGCCGATTGGATCACAAGTAGACGAGGGAGACATATTTTCGTTTACCTGGTGTTTTAATCCGTCTCTTTTGTCCACTTTTGTCCTGATTTCTTCTAACTACTCCTTTAATAACAGCATTCCACAAAAAAAAAGAGAGAAAAATTATTGTGATATGTTACCGGTCAACACTTCCAGCTGTGTTTGGAAACAAGGATCTTGGTTTCTTTTCTTTTCGACTGAAGAAAGAAATTTCTTTTAATTTCTTTTCGACTGAAGAAAGAAAGACATGGACATCTTGAATGATATTGGGGTTGAGTAAATTTAATATCAGCAAAAGTTTTTTTAAAAGTGAACTACTTCTTTAAACTTGCTAAAAAACATTTCTTAGAATGAAATCAGACAAAAAGCAAACAGAAAGTCTGGGCAATGGGAAGTGAAGAGATGATGATGAGATCGGCTGTACTGTAAGCCTTGCTTCAATAATTTTAAAGAATGTGAAAATTTCATGGACACATTTTAAGTTTGCTATACAGACAGTTTGGGCGTTGACATATTTATAAACCGAGGAGCACGTTGCCAGATATCCAGTGTACATTTTTATTGTAGTGACTTGAAACTACGCTACATTTCAGATATGCAAGTACGTGAAGGAGTCCAAGAAGAAACATAAATAAAACAGTGCAAGAAATCTCACAGATTTCAGCATTCGGCTGAGGCAACAGCACAGCAGGCGAGATGCTTGCAGCATTGAGTAATAAGATGTTCAGGAGGATTAATGAGATTCTAATGAGGACACGCATATTCACGTCGCCGGTCCGTGAGGAGTCTGGGTGGGGATCTTGAGGGGCCGAGCTATGACTCATCCGCTGGTCTCCATTAACGGACACTCACAATGTCATTGGTCCCATAGGCACCAACCTGTAACATAACCGGAGATAAGCTGAGGTACAGTTAATTAGATTAAAGTGTGTGCTCACTGACTAGAGGGGGCAATTCACAACGCAGAGGAAAACAGTGAGGAAAGAAAACAAGACACTTTAGCCAAATGAGGAAAATTAATATTCAGTCATGTAATAGCAAGTAAGGTACGGTCATCTGTGGATAGTCAAACGTTTGACAGGTACTGTTACTATTTTCCACACTGTATAATAACAGTCATTGGGTCTCATTCATGAAACACGAGCAGAACGAATTTTTGTGTACATCGTGTGTAAAGTGGTTCTGGCGTAAATTTTCGGATTCATTAAATGTTCGTATTTTCCAAATGTTAGTTGGTACGCAAGAAATCTACACCTG